>NW_006795231.1:0-1623 GCF_000442215.2 Lipotes vexillifer | reverse complement strand
CGCTCTTCCCACATCAGCACCAAGTGTGATTATCTTCCGTTTCTGCGTTCCCACGACAAATGCCACAATCGGGGGGCCCTTATCACAGAGCGCGGATCTGGTGTAAAATGCTCCCCACTGACGTTTCTTCCAAGTCGCCCAAGCCAGTCGGCTCTATTTGCCTGAATATCCTCCCAAAACACAGGTCTGACCGCTTCACATAATTTCACGGGCTAATGACATGCCAAATCAAGGCCAGAGTTATAGGTTGGAATTCAACTCTCTCTGCAATCTCCATCACACTGTCCTGATACTTTATTCCTGTGTTTCACTGTTCCTTCCAAGTACCCTGCCCTCTAAGTTTCTATTGGGCTTTCTGTCCAGGTATCTTTCCCACACCTTTATCTGAAGAAAATGACCCTATCCTTAAAGTGGGTTCAAACACCAAAACCTTCACGATGCCTGATCTCCCTAACTTCTGCATCCCAGAGGCACTTTAGTTAAAATCGTATTATAATGTGATGCTTTGCATTATAGTCATTTCTTATCTCCCCCCTTCCCCTTCCCCAGTCCCATTAGACTGGACACAATGTGGAAGGCAGTTCTTGTCAAAATGTCAATGCATTCCCAAAACACTCAGCACAATTCTTTTCATTTTGCAAATGTTCGTTACTGTGAGTCTTCGAGGTAATCAGTATTGCATTTGGCTATGAGATTAAATGTTCATTCATTCATTCATTCATTCATCTTATGAAACCTTATAAAGTACACCCTACATGCCGGGGAATATGAGGTGATGGGAACAGAGATTCACAAAAGGCTGTTGAATTCATGCATCAATATGAACAAGCCCTAAATGTGCCATTTGGTAGGAGAGGCATGAATGCAGAAACACATCAGATCAGCTCCTGCCCTCAGGAACTGTACACGTACCTACAACATAGGGAGAGAGGTGTGTGCACATGAAACAAGTTGAAGGGAACAGGGGGTTTGGACTTTGTCCTCATCTTCATGGTGTGAGAGGCACCCTTCCGAAGGTCCTGCCTGGCAGTGCCTCCTTGATGACTGGGCGGCTCTCGGTGACGGTGACGCTTGGGCAGGGCTGGGTGGGTCGTGTGAGGATGTTCAGCCTGCCTCTTTCCTGGGAAGCTGATCTCAAGTGGAGGCCCTTCCTGTCCTGATGACAGCGACCTACTGTCTTTTCCCAGCTATGTGGCCAGCGACATGCAAGAGGACAACCAGGCCCCCAAACAAGCCATCTTGTCATTCCTCTATGGAAAGAACCGCTCCCAGCATCCCTTGTTCCACAAGCTGCGTTCCCAGTTCATCCGTTCCATGGGCTGGAAGACGAGGGTCACTCGGGAAGAGTGCAAGCAGGTGGGTGGGCTGTGGCGTTCTCAGCGAGCGGGAGGGCCGGAGAGGAGGGGGGGGATCACGGGGAACTCGGTTTGGGACATGGGGATGGACGAGAAAGAACCGGAGGCCGGGCAACGGGAGGCAGCGGCATCCTCATTGCCAGGGCCTATTTTCCTTTCCAGATCCAGGCTTTTGATCCAGAGCTCTGGGTGTGGGGAAGAGATCGCGCCCTCTTGCCCCAAAGGCCCCAGGACCACGCAGGCCTCAGGTCATCGGCCTGCGCAAAGG
>NW_006795230.1:128130-220005 GCF_000442215.2 Lipotes vexillifer | reverse complement strand
GGGAGTTTCTTGCCTTTTGGGAGGTCTGAGGTCTTTTGCCAGCGTTCAGTGGGTGTTCTGTAGAAGTTGTTCCACGTGTAGATGTATTTCTGATGTATCTGTGAGGAGGATGGTGATCTCCGTGTTTACTCTTCTGCCGTCTTGCCCCTCGTGTCTTTCCATTTTTATTTTTAAAAGATATTTTTGGTGAGTTAGCTGATATTATTTTTTCTTCTCAGGGATATATTTTCCTGCTACTTTGAGTGCCTGGTAATTGATTACTATATGGTAGACATTGTGAATTTTATAGATTTTGACCACTTGAGTTTATTGTGTTCCTTTAAATATTTGGGGGCTTTGTTCTTGTACATTGTCAAGTAAACTTGGAAACAATTTGATTCTTTTGAGACTTGCTTTTAATATTTGTTAGATAGGTCCAGAATGACTTTTAGTGTAATCTGTACAAGTCAGTTTCTTTAGGGGAGAAAGAAATGTTGAGAATTGTATAGAGTGGGTCTAGTGGGTCATATTAAAATTATCTCATATATAAGAGTAAATGCTGATGTTCATATCTCATGTTCCAAAAGATTATGATTTCCTTGTGGTCAAAGAGAACCTGTCTTTTCCCGTTTATATCCCAGAAATTAACATTGTCTAGCAGTCATTTATTATTTGCTTTCTATGTATTTTAAAAAATATACTGTAATCTTTCATCTTATTTTTAAAGTAACATGTAGTTACTTTAATAGTGATAGCAGTCTAAAAAAATGACTGTATACTTCTTTAGTAAGTCTAAGTATTTCATCAACTTACATTTGCTGCATCCATTCTATTTTTCTAATTTTTCTTTTCTTTTCTATATCTTGCCTTCTCTTTAATTTAGAGAAATGGAATTCACTTTCCTTTTTGTCTCCCACCATTACATTTTCAGTAGACTTCCAAAACTATTGAGAAATGAAAAAATACACAAAATATTGGATTACTGATTATGATGTTATCTGACTATAGAAAATAACTTCTGTGTGTTCAGAAGGAATATGCCAAGATAGAAATAGAGGAGAGGATAGACTCTTTTAAGGTATTTCTAATTAAGTGAATGGCACATTGAACCTTAAGAGGCACATGCCATAGGAAAATTAGTGTACTGATGTACCATTTAATAAGTATTTGTTGAATGAATAAATGAATAGACATATTCTAAGAGTGTTTCAGTTTCTCATAAGAACAGATCTGACCAGTAGGTGCTATTGACTTTTGAAGACTCTAATCCTTAAGGAACATGGACACACTCAAAGAATACAGAAATCTCACCATTGTGTCCCAAGACTTTGTGGTTTCCCCTGTTTGACACTTTATACTGATTGCCTGTTTTCCTATTTCCAATTCATTCTTCCTCCCTCACCACATACACATTAAATAACAAAGAGGAAAGTTTGTTACCCCCATAGCACTCTGAACTTG
This sequence comes from Lipotes vexillifer, assembly GCF_000442215.2. NCBI lineage: Eukaryota > Metazoa > Chordata > Mammalia > Artiodactyla > Lipotidae > Lipotes > Lipotes vexillifer. The sequence continues at coordinate 218,565 of NW_006795230.1, read as the reverse complement.
CCTCTATTAAATCACATATTCACTGCACTGTACTGAAATATCTTGTTTACTTGACTTTCTCCTTAATTAAAAGCAGACTACTTGAGGAGAAGGACTATTATTATGTACTATTGCTTCCCAAGCATCTAGTACAATGCCTGACATCTGATTGGTATGCAATAAAGTTTGTTAAATGAGTGAATGAATTCACACTTTGATCATTTTCACTTTTCATACTTAGTATATTCAGTATACTACATTCTACAATCTGTATACCAGAGACTGAGGATTTGAATGAAGATACTTGCAGCCATATAAACAAATATCCAGAGCTATAGAACCAGGTAATGTTAACTTTAAAAATATAAGCTTACAAATATCCTTAGATATAAATTATTTCCACAAAAAGATTAAACATGGGTGTCTATAGAAAAGTCCTAGAATCACATATATGCATTAGGAACTATGTATATTTAAAATCATTCTGTTCATATGAGCACATGTTAAATTTTCCAGCATCATGAAAACCCAAATGATCTCCCACTAGTGTCTGCTGTTAACAGAGGTGCGGTTTAGAAACCTTTCCCGATCACACAGTGTACCATCCTCTGGGTTTCCCATGCATGTTTTAGCTGTGGGAAGATTGCCTTAAACCTGGAGAGCTGGGACACATGGAATGGGTAGCACGCAATGTCGCTTTAAAGGGTCTGCATTTGCTCACCCAACCTCACAAATCCTCTCAGCCCCAAGCGTCCAGCCTTATGTTTCATTCAGCTGTGGGTGTAGATGTAGTCAATCCAGATTGCATCAGAGCCCCTGAAATAGTTTTGTGAGAATTTCTCTCTCTATCGCTGTCTTCGTGTTTTGTTTTTGAAACTTATTTTTATAATGGGGTTTGCCTGATTTTCACTGCTGTGTTTTTGCCTCTCTACACACACTTTATTTACTTACTGAGACATATCGGTACATAGGTTTAAAGATTCTTACTAGTCAGTTTTATTCCTCTGTGGTGAATACGGGGTGTTGAGTCCAGTTCATTGAGCAAAGAGTATGTCTTATCTATTACATATTTGGTTTGTGGAACGGTATCTGTGCTAATTTCAAACTCTGGTTTTATGCAACACCCCACCTCACCTTTCCACTTAAGCAGGCATAAGTGTGTTTTCGAAATGTGTGACTCTGTTTTGTTTTGTAATTCAGTTTATGTGTAGCCATGTTTACATTCCCTCTATAAGTGATGTCTTATGATGTTTCTTTTTCTGTGTGACTTATTTCACTTAGAATCATTGTACCTAAATTCACTCATTATGCTGCTACTGGCCTTTTGACATTGATTTCATGGCTGAGTGATATTGCATTGTACATAAGTACCACAACTTCTTTATCCATTTTTCTCTTTCCTGGGATATTTAAGGTGTACCGAAGTTGAGGTTCTTCTAAACAGAACAGCCCTAAACTTTCGTGTGGCTGTGTCTTGTTGATTTTTAGTTTTCCCAAGATATACGCCAATGAGTGGAAGTGCCCTATACTCTGTAGCTGTGTTTTTCTGATGTTTTAGGAAACACCATACACTTCTCAGGAGTGGCTGTTGGCAACTTACATTCCGCCCATCAGCGTAGCAAGGCTTCGTGTTCTCCATGGCCTGTCCTGCCTTTCTGGTTTTTACACTTTTTTCGGATGGCCATTTTGACCGGTGGGAAATTAGACTTCTTTTTAGTGCTAATTTCATTGCTCGCTTGCTTGTTTGGGCAAAAGGGGCCTATGCATTTTGTCCTGAATATATGCAGGAAAAAAACACACACATGCCCATTTTGGCCAACTGCATCACTGTCGAAGTTCTGCCACTTTTCATGTGCTTTAAATGCGACTCCAATCTCCCTCTTGAAATCTGTTTCCTCCAGTTCTGCGTTGCTTTCAAATCCTCTTCCTTGCGTTACGTCAATATATTTTTGGACAATAGCTGTCCTTTCAACTCTGCAGGTTTGTGAATTGCAGTGCCCCTGAGCTCCATTTTTCAACTCGCTTTTTTGTGATCTGGCCGCAAAACCGCAGGATTGCTTCAGACCCTATTCTGGTTCCGGGGTGGCAGGCTGAGCCTTTGGTTAATTCTTCTTCCTGATGGGAAATTAGAGTGACACGTGCCCATCCAATCACGTACAGCTTGTCTCTCATTGGTTCCCTCTCTTCCCGTTCATCCTCCGCACAAATAGTAAGCTGTGCGAAACAGGAGGTTAAAGGCGCTGAATGTCCAAGTGGGGTGACTGTTAGTAAAGTGGTTGGAATGACGAACCGGAGCACCAGGAGAGGAAAAATAAGGTGCGTTTTAGAAACGTTTCCCGATCACACGGTGTACCATCCTCTGTGTTTCCCATGCGTGTTTTAAATGTTGGAACATTCCCCTAAACCTGGAGCGTTGGGACCCTCAAATGGGTAGCATGCAGTATTGCTTTAAGGGGTCTGCATTTGCTCACCCAACCTCACCAATCCTCTCAGCCCCAAGTGTCCAGACTTATGTCTCATCCAGCTGTGGATGTACATGTGGTCAATCCAGGTTGCATCACAGTCTCTGAACGAATTTTGTAAGAATTTCTCTCTCTTTCACTGTCCTTCTGTTTTTTTTGAGAAATTTATTTTTATAATGGGGTTAGGCTGATTTTCACTGCTGTGTTTATGCCACTCTACACACACTTGTTTCACTTACTGAGACATATCAATACATAGGTTTTAAGATTCTTCTTAGTCAGATATATTCCTCTGAAGTGAATAGGGGGTATTTAGTCCCATTCATTGAGCAAGGTGTAGATCTTGTCTATTACATATTTGGTTTATGGAACTGTATCTGTGCTAATTTCAAACTCTGGCTTTGTGCATAACCCCACCTCAACTTTCCCCTTCAGCAGGCAAAAGTGTGTTTTCTAAATATGTGACTCAGTTCTGTTTTGTAACTCAGTTCACGTGTAGCCATGTTTACATTCCCTCTATAAGTGATATCTTACGATGTTTCCTTTTCTGTGTGACTTATTTCACTTAGAATCATCGTACCTAAATCCACCCATTATACCGCTACTGGCCTTATGACATTGATTTCATGGCTGAGTGATATTCCATTGTACATAAGTACCACAACTTCTTTATCCATTTTTCTCTTTCCTGGGATATATAAGGTGTAGCGAAGTCGAGGTACTTGTGAACAGAGCAGCCCTAAACTTTGGTGTGGCTGTGTCTTGTTGATTTTTAGTTTTCACAAGATGTATGCCCATGAGTGGAAGTGCCCTATGCTCTGTAGCTCTGTTTTCTGGATGTTTTAGGAAACACCATACACTTCTCCAGAGTGGCTGTTGGCAATTTACATCCCGCCCATCAGCGTAACAAGGCTCTCTGCTCTCCATGGCCTGTCCTGCATTTCTGGTTTTTACACTTTTTTCGGATGGCTGTTTTGACCAGTGGGAAGTGAGACTTCTTTGCAGTGCCGATTTGCATTGCCCGCTTGCTTGGTTGGCCATAAAGGATGTATGCGTTTTTTCCTGAATATATTCAGGAAAAAACGCATACACACTTTTTGGCCTACTGCATCATTGTCGAAGTTATGCCGCTTTTCATGTTCTCTAAAGGCGACTCCAATCTACCTCTTGAAATCTGTTTCCTGCAATTCTGCCTTTCTTTCAAATCCTCTTCGTTGCCTTACCTCAATATTTTTTTGGACGATAGTTTTCCTTTATAACTCTGCAGGTTTGTGAATTGCAGTGCCCCTGTGCTCCATTTTTCAACTCGCTTTTTTGTGACCTGGCCGCAATACCGCAGGATTGCTTCAGGCCCTATTCTTGTTCCGGGACCCCAGGCTGAGCCTTTGGTTAATTTTTTTCTTGATGGGAAATTGGAGTGACATGTGCCTGTCCCAACAACACCTAGACCTAGTGTGTCATTGGTTCCCCCTCTTCTCGCTCGTCCTTGGCAGAAATTGCAAACTGTGCGAAACAGGAGGTTAAAGGCGCTGACTCTACAAATGGGGAGACTGTTTAGTAAAGTGGCTGGAATGGTGAACCCGAGCACCAGGAGAGACAAAATGAGGTGCGATTTAGAAACCCTTCCCGATCACACGCTGTACCATCCTCTGGGTTTCCCATGTGTGTTTTAGCTGTAGGAATATTCCCTTAAACCTGGGGAGTTGGGACCCATGGAATGGGTAGCACACAGTATTATTTTAAAGGGTCTGCCTTTGCTCACCCAACCTCACCAATCCTCTCAGGCCCAAGCGTGTCCAGACTTATGTCTCATCCAGCTGCGGGTGTAGATGTGTTCAGTCCAGGTTGCATCACAGCCCCTGAACGAATTTTGTAAGAATTCCTCTCTCTTTCACTGTCTTTGTGTTTGAAATTTATTTTTACAATGGGGTTTAGCTGAGTTTCACTGCTGTGTTTATGCCGCTCTACACACACTTCATTCACTTACGGAGACATATCAATACATAGGTTTTACGATTCTTACTAGTCAGATATATTCTTCTGCGGTGAATAGGGGTTGGTGAGTCCAGTTCACTGAGAAAGGAGTAGGTCTTTTCTATTACATATTTGGTTGATGGAACGATATCTGTGCTAATTACAAACGATTGTGTTATGCATCACCCCACCTCACCTTTCCCCTTAAGCAGACATAAGTGTGTTTTCTAAATGTGTGATTGTTCTGTTTTGTAATTCAGTTCATGTGTAGCCATGTTTACCTTCCCGCTACAAGTGATATCTTATGATGTTTCATTTTCTGTGTGACTTATTTTACTTAGAATCATCGTACCGAAATCCACTCATTATGCTGCTACTGGCCTTGTGACGTTGATTTCATGGCTGAGTGATATCCCATATTACATAAGTACCACAACTTCTTTATCCATTTTTTCTCTCCTGGGATATTTAAGGTGTACCTAAGTCAAGGTTCTTGTAAATGGAGCAGCCCTAACCTTTGGGGTGCCTGTTTCTGTTGCGGTCCGGGAGCCACACGCCTGGAGTCGAGTTCCCCGGTAACTGAGACCCGTGTCCCAACCAAGGACACCCGAATCACCAACACCAAGCAGAAAGATTAGCAAAGGATTTATACAAGTATAGAAGCTTACACAAACTGTCCGGACAGGGTCCCACTCGGAGCGAAGTGAGTGAGACCCCGACTAACAGTCGGGCGAGGCTTTTATACCCTTCACAGGGGGGGAAGTCCCCAAGGCGGGAGGGAGCTGTTTAATTTTGAATCAGCCAATCAGGAACCTGGTTCTTCCCGCCCCAAACAAGCAAGCAAGTTTCTTACAGAAGCCAAAATGTGCTGTTAGCCCTGAAGCTGTTCTTCCGTTTCTTTCGTCACATTTCTTGTTGATTTTTAGTCTTCACAAGATATATGCCCGTGAGTGGAAGTGCCCTGTGCTCTGTAGCTGTTATTTACATGTTTAGGAAACACCATACACTTCTATAGAGTGGCCTTTGACAATTTATATCCCGCCCATCAGCGTAACAAGGCTCCCTTTTCTCCATGGCCTGTCCTGCGTTTCTCGTTCTTACAGTTTTTCAGGATGGCCCTTTTGACTGATGGGAAGTGAGACTTCTTTGCAGTGCGGATTTGCATTGCCCTCTTGATTGGTTGGCCAAAAAGAGCGTGTGCGTTTTTTCTTCAATATATTCAGGAAAAAACGCATACGCCCTTTTTGGCCAACTGCATCAATGTCGAAGTTCTGCCGCTTTTCCTGTGCTTTAAAGGCAAGCCCAATCTACCTCCTGACATCTGTTTCCTTCAATTCTGCCTTGCTTTCAAATCCTCTTCGTTGCCTTACCTCAATATATTTTTGTATGGTACATACCATTTATAACTCTGCAGGTTTGTGAATTGCAGTGCCCCTGAGCTCCATTTTTCAACTCGCTTTTCTGTGAGCTAGCCGCAAAACCGCCGGATTGCTTCAGGCCCTATTACGGTTCTGGGGCGGCAGGCTGAGCCTTTTGTTATTTCTTCTTCCTGATGGGAAATTAGAGTGACATGTGCCTGTCCCAAAACCTAGACCTAGTCTGTCATTGGTTCCTCCTCTTCCCGTTCATCCTCCGGACAAATTGCAAACTGTACGAAACTGGATGTTAAAGGTTCCGATTCTCCACGTGGGGAGTTTGTTAGTAAAGCGGCTGGAATAGCGAACCTGAGCGCCAGGAGATGAAAAATGAGGTGCAGTTTAGAAACCTTTCCTGATCACATGGTGTATCATCTTCTGGGTTTCCCACGTATGTGTTAACTGTAGGAAGATTCCCTTGAACCCGGAGATTTGGGACCCATGGAATGGGTACCATGCAGTATTACTTTAAAGGGTCTGCCTTTGCTCACCGAACTTCACCAATTCTCTCAGCCCCAAGATTGTCCAGACTTATGTCTCATCCAGCTGTGTGTCTAGATGTGGTCATTGCAGGTTGCATCACAGCCACTGAACGAATTTTGTAAGAAATTCTCTGTCTTTCACTGTCTTTGTTTTATTTTTTTTTGAAAATTATGGTGTTTAGCTGATTTTCAATGCTGTGTTTATGCAGCTTTACACCCACTTATTCATTACAGAGAGATATCAATAAATAGTTTTTAAGATATTTACTAGCAAGATATATTCTTCTGCGGTGAATAGGGGGTGTTGAGTCCAGTTCATTGAGCAAGGAATAGGTCTTGTCTATTACATATTTGGTTTATGGAACGGTATCTGTGCTAATTTCAAACTCTTGTGTTATGCATCACCCCACCTCACTTTTCCCCTTAAGCAGGCATAAGTGTGTTTTCTAAATGTGAGACTCTGTTTTGTTTTGTAATTCAGTTCATGTGTAGCCATGTTTACCTTCCCACTCTAAGTGATATCTTATGATAAGTTTATTTTTCTGTGTGACTTATTTCACTTAGAATCATCATACCGAATTCCACTCATTATGCTGCTACACACCTTATGAAATTGATTTCATAGCTGAGTGATATTCTGTTTTACATAAGCACCACAAATTCTTTATCCATTTTTCTTTTTCCGGTTATATTTAGGGTGTACAGAAGTCGAGGTTCTTGAAAACGGAGCAGCCCTAAACTTTGGGGTGACTGTGTCTTGTTGATTTTTAGTCTTCCCAAGATATATGCCCATGAGTGGAAGTGCCCTATGCTCTGTAGCTGTGTTTTTTAGATGTTTTAGGAGACACCATACACTTCTCCAGATTGGCTGTTGGCAGTTTTCATCCCGCCCATCAGCGTAACAAGGCTCCCTGTTCTCCATGGCCTGTCCTGCATTTCTGATTTTTACACTTTTTTCAGATGGCCCTTTTGACCGGTGGGAAGTGAGACTTCTGTGTACTGTGGAATTGCCTTGCCCACTTACTTGGTTGGCCAAAAAGGGCGTATGCGTTTTTTCCTCAGGAAAAAACGCATACGCCCTTTTTGGACAACTGCATCATTTTCAAAGTTCCGCCGCTTTTCATGTGCTTTAAAGTCGACTCCAATCTACCACTTGAAATCTGTTTCCTGCAATTCAGCCTTGCTTTCAAATCCTCTTCATTGCCTTACCTCAGTATATTTTTGGACAACTGTTGTCATTTATAACTCTGCAGGTTTGTGAATTGCAGTGCCCCGCAGCTCCATTTTTCAACTCGCTTTTTTGTGAGCTGGCTGCCAAACCGCAGGATTGCTTCAGGCCCTGTTATGGTTCCCGGCCGACAGGCTGAGCCTTTGGTTAATTCTTCTTCCTGATGGGAAGTTAAAGTGACATGTGCCTGTCGAAACAACTACAGCTAGTCTCTCATTGGTTCCCGCTCTTCATGCTGTAGTGCCCTGTGTTTCCCATGTATCTTTTAACTGTAGGAAGATTGCCTTGAACCTGCCGATTTGGGACCCATGAAATGGACACCATGCAGTATTACTTTACAGGGTGTCCATTTCCTCATTTAACCTCACTAAATCTCTTAGCGTAAAGTGTTTCCAGCCTTATGACTCATCCTGCTGTGGGTCTAGAAATATTTTATCCATGTTGCATCACAACCTCTGAGCAAAAGTTGTAAGAATTTTTCTCTTTCTCACTGTCTTTTGAGAATTTATTATTATATTGGTTACAGCTGATTTTCAAAGCTCTGTTTCTTGCTGCTGTACATCCACTTGATTCACGTACAGAGAGACATCAATAAATTCTGTTTCAGATTCTTACCAGTTGTATATATTCTTTTGCAGTGACTTGAGTGTGCTGAGTGCAGTTCTTTTAGCTCCCATATAGGTCTTGTTGATTATCAATTTGGTATTTGGAATGGTATCTTTGCTAATTTCAACCTCCTGGATAATGCCTCACCGCTCCGCACCTTTCGCGGTTAGCAGCCTTATGAGTGTTTTCTACATATTTGACTATGTTTTTGTTTTGTAATTTATTTCATGTGTAACCATTTTGGATTCCACCTGTAAGTGGTATCTTATGATATGTGTCTTTTTCTTTTTGAAGTATATCACTTAGAATGATCATACGTAACTCCTCTAGAGTTGTTGCAACTGGCCATATTTCATTGATTTCCAGGCTGAGTAATATTCCACTCTACATAAGTACCACATCTCCATCCATGTCTTCCCTCCATAGACATTTAATTTATGTCCTAGTCGAGGGTCTTTTAAACAGAGAGGCAGTAAACATTGTGGTGCCTGTGTCCTCTCGATTTTTGTTTTTCCCAAGATATACGCCCATGAGTGCCACTGGCCTATGCTCTGGAGCTCATTTTTTAGATGTTTCAGTAAACACAATACACTTCTCCAGAGTGGCCGTTGGGAATATATATTTCCACTATAAACCTCACAGGGCTCCCTTTTCTCCTCGTCCAGTCCTGCATTTCTGGTGTTTACACTTTATGAGGATGGCTCTTCGGACTGATGTGAAGTGATATATTTTGTAGTATTGATTCCAGTGCCCACCTATTTTGTTGGCTAAAAAGGGTGTATGCTCTTTTCTTGAATGTTTTCAGAAAAAAACCCATACACCCTTTTGGCCAACTGCAGTGTTGGCAATGTTCAGCCCCTTTTCTTGTGCTTAATGGCAAGTCCTTTCTACCTCTTTAAATCCCTTTCCTACCTTTGTCTCTTTCTTACAAGTCCTTTTCTGTGACTTTCCTCAAGACATTTTTCAGTGATAGATATTTTCAACTCTGCACTTTCGTGAATTTTAGTGCCCCTGAGTTCCATTTTTCAACTTGTGTTTTCGTGAACTGACCACAAAGCAGTGGGATTTTCTCAAGTCCTATTCTGATTCCATGGGCAATTCTAGCTTTTGGACAATTCGTCTTCCTGATTGGAAATTAGACTGACATGTGCCTGTCCGCATACCTAGGACTTTTCTCTCATTGTTCCTCATCCTTCCGCTTCATCCTCTGGACAAATTGCAAACTGTACGCAACAGGATGTTGACAGTGCTGACATCTCCAAGTGGGGAGATTGTTAGTAAAGATGCTGGAGGGGGAAAACCAAGCACCAGGAGATGAGAAGATGAGATGCCTTTTCCAAACTCTTCCCGATCAGACGGTGTACCATCCTCTGGGTGTGACACGCATGTTTTAGCAGTAGGAAGGGTCCCGTTCATGTAAGGAGAACACCAGGGCTTTTTCCAAATCAGTGTCTGTCCGAAACCCAAACTGGAGAATTTTTTAAGCTATGGCTACACATATGTTCATTAAGGGCCTTAGGAAGTAGGCAGAGTCCGAAATTTAGATGATTGAAATCTTCAGGGTCAGAAGCACTCACCATCATCTTCCCTTAGGTTACATTTTAACAGTCAATGATAGATGATGTCAATAAAAATATCTCTTCTTTTTCAGATTATTTCCCCTTATAGGTTATTGCAAAATATTGAGTGTAGTTCCCTGTGCTATACGGTAGTTCCTTGTTGATGATCTATTTTATACATAGCAGTGTGTATGTGCTAATCCCAAACTGTTAATTTATCCCTCCTCCCACCTTTCCCCTTTGGTAATGATAAATTATAAGATTTTATACTTCTCGGAAATGGGGGAGCTGAAAGAGAGGTATCATTTTCAATGGAAAAGCATTCAAAACAAGATTGAAGCTTCAGCCAAGGTTATTAGATGTACATCCTTGGAAAGAAATCACTTCATTTCTCTAATGTTGACCTGACAAATAAGACAAACCTCTTCACTGAACTTGCTTATAATAAAGTGATGGAAACATCAAATGGAAGTGTTAGAAACATCTTATTTTACCCGAGCCTTATACACTGCTCTATGTTAATTACAGTTTGGCTCAGACGTCTGTTCATTGAAGTTACAGTGTTCTCAATTTCTGTTACTCATCCTCCAGAGTGGGCCCCAACAAGTGTCCCCCTGCCCAGTGTCATTGGAGCCAACAGATAGAGACTGAGTTTGGTTCAGAAGCAAAGGAAACTTTATATGTCGATCAGAGAATGGTGGTGAGAGCCTGCGCTTCCCCGCGGGCTGTGGGCGGGGCTGCTGTGTACGGATCCCGGCAGCGTCAGCGGGAGGGTGGGGGTGGAGCTCTCGAGGGCCCGGTTGGCTGCAGCTCAGGCTCTAGGTCGCAAAGTCTGCACGGGGCCCCGCGAGCTGACGTGTCAACCCAGCCATTCTGCGCTAGGAAATCGGGTCTGAAGTGCCGGGTGTGGGACCTCTGCATGCGGAACCCTAGGAGCACGTGAAATTAGACAAAGCACAAAGGAATAAAAGGTTAGACTTTATTTTATTGCCCAGATTCTATTTTATCTCCCAGGAATTTTTCATGGGCTTTGCCGGTGACAAACCCCTCCTCTACCTTTTGTCCCGTTTCTCATTCTTGGGGTCCTGAGGGTGCAGAACCCTCTTCTGTAACTGCTTCGTGCTGAGTTGGGAGTCCTCATACCCGGGGGGGGGAGGGGCAGAACTTTTCCCTGTCAGCCTCCAGGTGAGGTTGATTGTCCCCAGGCCTCCTGCCTCACTGCTCGTCCGCCTGAGTGCCAGCATTGGAAGTGTTATAGATTCTAATGACCTTTAAGGGTCCAGGAAAGAGATGCGCAGAGACGCTGGTGGTGGGGGGGGGCCGGTTTTACCCCGCCCGACATTTGTTCGGCCACCGTAGGCTGACGGTTTCTGCCAGCCTAGATGCTCTGACCAGTAGTCTGCGCTTTCTTCAGTTAGACCCCTGAATTAACGTACAAACAGCACCAGGTGTCAGAGCCCTGCCCGCTCAACTCCCAGACAGTCCAGGGCCGGTGGTGATCCAGGACCATGACGGCCACTGAGTCAACGGCCTTTTGAAGTAGCCAGGAGTCCAGCCGGTCTCATTGGCCGCCGTCACCGCGGTGTCTGTAGGCTTTTCTATGTTGACAGCGTGATATACGCTTCCCCCGCCAAGCTTATTAGCTCCCCTCTGGGTGCAGTAAGTCCTACAAGCAGTAGTCTGCTCTTTTGGGACACACTCTTGTTGTTTTCTGAGAGAAGCTCCAGGTCTAGTGATAGTCACACGAGTCGTCATGGAGGCCCGTAGTCTCTGGTTGTCTCTCTGGAGGTTGGAGTTGGAGGGCCTCCTCACTCGAGGTCAGTGTGCCCACGGAGCGACCCCTGCAACTTCAGGGCATCGTGGGTGGTTAGGATCACCACGTGGGGTCCTTTTCCCTTAGTAGGGAGCTGGCCTTGCGGGCTGCTGATTTCCAGGGTTTTAGATACCTCCAGTATCCTGGCCGGATGGGGCGGCGGGCCAAGCCCTTGGTGACCGTAGTTTATCCTCCCTGGAGGGCATTCTTGCATTGTTCCATTTCAAGTGGTCCTGGTTTTTGCACTAATACTCCAAGGGTGATTCCCCTTTGACCGGGAATGTAAAGATCAAAGGGTTTAGCTAAATTAGGGAGTTCCAGGGCAAGTGTCTGAATTGACTGCTCTTTCCATTCTTTCCAAACTGCTTCTGGATTCTATTTGAAAGGATCATCATCTTTTTCTTTCAGTGTATCATATAGAGGCCCAGCTATTAGACGGTAGTTAGGGATCCAGATGCAGCAAACCCCCACCTCCCCAGGAACCCCTAAGCTGTCTTCTAGTTTTAGAAGGGGTGAGGCTGCAGATGGCTTCCTCCCTTTCCTGGGATGGGCTTCTCTGACCTTCTGTGAGAATGAAGCCCAGGCAGGTCACCTTAGTCTGTGATATTTGAGCCTTTTTCTTGGACACCTTCTATCCTTTATTGGCTAGGTAGTTCAGAGGCCTCCTTAGTAGGACTGGCGATCAGAATGTCGTCTGCATGTTGAAGGAGTGTTCCCTTTTCCAGAGGTAGAATTTTTAGGCCTTTAGCTAACGTTTCCCCAAAGATGGTGTGGTAATTTTTGAATTTTTGAATTTTGGGGCAGGACGGCCCAGCAGTATTGTTTCTGTTGTGTGTTGAGTCCTGCCACTCACAAGCCAAAATTTCTTGTGACTCTGGGACTAATGGAATACAGAAGAAGGCATCATTGAAGTCTAATACAGAATACCATGTCCTGGTAGATGGTAGAATGACCAGCAGGGTGTAGGAATTAGGAACTTCTGGATGTATGTCCGCGGTGGCTTCACTGACTGGTCCTGACATCCTTTAACAGGTCGCTAGCAACCCACGGGGCTGTCGTGGTCACACCCCTCCCAGGATATGGAGCTCACCTGGGCAGGTCCCCAGTAGCCCACGGGGCTCTCGTGGTCAGGCCCCTCCCTGCGTATGGAGCTCACCTGTGCAGCTACCCAGCAGCCCATGGGGCTCTCGTGGTCAGGCCCCTCCCAGGGTATGGAGCTCACCTGTGCAGCTACCCAGCCGCCCATGGGACTCTCGTGGTCAGGCCCCTCCCAGGGTACGGAACTCCCCTGGGCAGGTACCCCGGCAGGGCTGGGCACACAGGAACAGTGCACATAGTCCTCATTGCAGAGCACCCCCAGCTCACCTGTCGTTCAGAGCTGACACAGAGCACCTCAGAGCAAGACTTGATCTAACAAACGGCAGCTCCGACAGGTCTGTGACCCTGGGAATCACTCTGTGTGGCCTCCCTCCGCCTGGTCTTCCAGAGACTTCCACTGCAGCCGGGGCACCAGGCCTCTGTCTCCACCCACCACCCCTCCTCTCCCTGACTCCTGGGTTCCTCTCATTAGGGGAGGGTCTTCTTGAAGTTGTCTCCCACTCATGGGCCAGATAAAATGATTAGAAAACAAGCCAGAGCTGCAGCCCCTTGTCTATCCTGACTCTGAGGAGCCCACACCTGTTCCTTGGATCTGGCCAGTTCAGCAAGGTCCATTTTCTGCAACTGTGAGCCTCTGAGGGGCGAGGATTGGCTGACCTGGGCAGCCTGACCCTGCCTGCCTGCCCTCCCCAGGTGTGCCTAGGTTGAGGTCAATATAAACACCGCTCCAGGCAGCAAGAGCCCCTGCAGCTGTGCCGGACGCCATAGTCTCTGCCCTGTCAGCAGTCTCGGGGCTGGGCTGGTGGTAGGGAGTGTGGGGCCACGGCTTTGTGGGTGGCCTGGTTTGAGTGGGGCTCTGCTGGACTTTCTGCAGGAGTTGCCGGGCTGCCACCTGCTAAAGAAGAGGATGTGTCACCCATACCTGCCACTGGAAGGGACAGGTCTTTCACCCTGGGCCTCACTCTCTGCAGCCTCCCTCCGCCTGGTCTTCCTGAGACTTCCACTGCACCCGGGGCACCAGGCCTCTGTCTCCACCACCCACCCCTCCTCTCCCTGACTCCTGGGTTCCTCTCATTAGGGGAGGGTCTTCTTGAAGTTGTCTCCCACTCATGGGCCAGATAAAATGATTAGAAAACAAGCCAGAGCTGCAGCCCCTTGTCTATCCTGACTCTGAGGAGCCCACACCTGTTCCTTGGATCTGGCCAGTTCAGCAAGGTCCATTTTCTGCAACTGTGAGCCTCTGAGGGGCGAGGATTGGCTGACCTGGGCAGCCTGACCCTGCCTGCCTGCCCTCCCCAGGTGTGCCTAGGTTGAGGTCAATATAAACACCGCTCCAGGCAGCAAGAGCCCCTGCAGCTGTGCCGGACGCCATAGTCTCTGCCCTGTCAGCAGTCTCGGGGCTGGGCTGGTGGTAGGGAGTGTGGGGCCACGGCTTTGTGGGTTGCCTGGTTTGAGTGGGGCTCTGCTGGACTTTCTGCAGGAGTTGCCGGGCTGCCACCTGCTAAAGAAGAGGATGTGTCACCCATACCTGCCACTGGAAGTTCTCCCCGGGCAGAGGTGAGGAAGGAAAAAAGCAGTGGGGGCCGGGACAGGAGGGGTACCTCAGTCAGGGAAATGGAAAGCTTCCAGAAGAGCGCCCGGGGCCAGGACCATCCTGGCTGGCCTGCAGGCACCAAGTCGCCTGCGTGCCGTGGCTGGTGTGGCTCCACGGCCCTTCCTCTAGGCTTTTCAAGTCTTTGCACACATTCAGGTGTTTTACCTGGGAAGGGTGGGAACAGTTCAGCAGCAGCTGGCCTGGGGCTCAGCTCACATTTACTCACAGACACCTCGGCACGGTCCCCCAGCTTTGCAATGAGGATGATCCTGGCAGGGGGGCTGCTGGCTGCATGGGAGACGATTCCCCACCTCTGACCAACTTCAGAATTGTTTACCACAGGAGCAAGTGCCCTGATAGGGTTTTCCTCTGTATGACCGGTGGGTTCTGTTTTTTCTCTTTTTATTTATTTATTTTTCTTTTTTGGCTCAAGGTAGGTTTTATTCCTCTTCTTGTATTTATGGATATAAGCATGGAAATAATTCATTCATATAAATATGTCTATGGGAAGGAAATAACTTTTTTTCTGTTTTCTTAAAAAATACTATTTATTATTTTAATTTTTAAATTTAATTTAATTTATTTTTTTAAACAGCAGGTTCTTATTGGTTATCTATTTTATACATATAAGTGTATATATGTCAGTCCCAGTCTCCCAATTCATCCCACCACCACCACCCTGCCCCTTTCTCTCCTGGGTGTCCATACATCTGTTCTCTACATTTGTGTCTATATTTCTGCCTTGCAAAGCGGTTCATCTGTACCATTTTTCTAGGTTCCACATGTATGTGTTAATATATGATATTTGTTTTTCTCTTTTTGACTTACTTCACTCTGTATGACAATCTCTAGATCTATCCACGTCTCTACAAATGACCCAATTTCATTCCTTTATATGGCTGAGTAATATTCCGTTTTATATATGTACCACATCTTTTCCATTCGTCTGTCTATGGGCATTTAGGTTGCTTCCATGACCTGGCTATTGTAAATAGTGCTGCGATGAATAGTGCTGTGAATGTGTATTTTTGAATTATAGTTTTCTCTGGGTATATGCCCAGTAATGGGATTGCTGGGTCATATGATAATTGTATTTTTAGTTTTTTAAGGAACCTCCATACTGTTCTCCACAGTGGCTGTATCAATTTACATTCCCACAAATGGTGCAAGAGGGTTCCCTTTTCTCCACACCGTCTCCAACATTTGTTGTTTGTAGATTTTCTGATGATGCCCATTTTAACTGGTGTGAGGTGATACCTCATTGTAGTTCTCGTTTATATTTCCCTAATAATTAGTGATGTAGAGCACCTTTTCATGTGCTTCTTGGCCATCTGTATGTCTTCTTGGGAGAAATGTCTATTTAGGTCATCTGTCCATTTTTGGATTGAGTTGTTTGTTTTTTTTACTGTCGAGCTCCATGAGCTGTTTACATATATTGGAGATTAATCCTTTGTCTGTTTATTCGTTTGCAAATATTTTCTCCCATTCTGAGGGTTGTCTTTTCATCTTGTTTGTAGTTTCCTTTGCTTTGCAAAAGCTTTTAAGTTTCATTTGGTCCCATTTGTTTATTTTTGTTTTTTATTCCATTACTCTAGGAGGTGGATCAAAAAAGATATTGCTGTGATTTATGTCAGAGTATTCTTCCTATGTTTTCCTCTAAGAGTTTTATAGTGTCTGGTCTTATATTTCGGTCTCTAATCCATTTTGAGTTTATTTTTGTGTATGGTGTTAGGGAGTGTTCTAATTTCATTCTTTTACGTGTAGCTGTCCATTTTTCCCAGCACCACTTACTGAAGACACTGTCTTTTCTCCATTGTATACCCTTGCCTCCTTTGTCATAGATTAGTTAACCATAGGTACGTGGGTTTATCTCTGTGCCTTCTATCCTGTTATATTGATGTATATTTCTGTTTTTGTGTCAGTACCATATAGTCTTGATTACTGTGGATTTGTAGTATAGTCTGAAGTCTGGAAGTCTCATTCCTCCAGCTCCTTTTTTTTTCCTCTCAAGACTGCTTTGGCTATCTGGGGTCTTTTGTGTCTCCCTACAAATTTTAAGATTTTTTTTTCGAGTTCTGTGGAAGATGCCACCAGTAATTTGATAAGGATTGCATTAAATCTGTAGATTGCTTTGGATAGCATAGTCATTTCCACAATATTGATTCTTCTAATCCAAGAACATGGTATATGTCTCCATCTGTTTATATCATCTTTGATTTCTTTCATCAGTGTCATAGTTTTCTGAGTACAGGTCTTTTACTTCCTTTGGTAGGTTTATTCCTAGGTATTTTATTCTTTTTGTTGCAGTGGTAATGGGATTGTTTCCTTAATTTCTCTTTCTCTTCCAGGTTGTCCATTTTATTGGCGTAGAGTTGCTTGTAGTAGTCTCTTAGGATGCTTTGTATTTCTGTGGTGTCTGTTGTAACTTCTCCCTTTTCATTTCTAATTTTATTGATTTGAGTCCTCTCCCTCTTTTTCTTGAGTCTGGCTAAAGGTTTATCATTTTTGTTTATCTTCTCGAAGAACCAGCTTTTAGTTTTATTGATCTTTGCTATTGTTTTGTTTCTATTTCATTTATTTCTCCTCTGATCTTTATGATTTCTTTCCTTCAACTAACTTTGGGTTTTGTTCTTCTTTCTCTAGTTCCTCTAGGTGTAAGATTAGATTATTCATTTGAGATTTTTCTTGTTTCTTGAGGTAGGCTTGTATTGCTATAAACTTCCCTCTTAGAACTGCTTTTGCTGCATCCCATAGGTTTTGGATCATCATGTATTTGTTGCCATTTGTCTCTAGATAGTGTTTGATTTCCTCTTTTATTTCTTCAGTTATCTGTTGGTTATTTAGTATCGTATTGTTTAGCCTCCATGTGTTTGTGTGTTCTACGTTTTTTTTTTTTTTTTACCTGTAATTGATTTCTAATCTCATAGCATTGTGGTCAGAACAGATGCTTGATATGATTTCATTGTTCTTTAATTTACTGAGGCTTTATTTGTGACCAAAGATGTGATCTATCCTGGAGAATGTCCCATATGCAGTTGATAAGAACATGTAATCTGCTGTTTTTGGATGGAATGTCCTATAAGTATTAATTAAATCTCTCTGGTCTGTTGTGTCATCTAAAGCTTGTGTTTCCATATTAATTTTCTGTCTGGATGATCTCCATTGGTGTAAGTGAGGTGTTAAAGTCCCTTGCTGTTATTGTGTTACTGTCAATTTCCTCTTTTACAGCTGTTAGCAGGTTGCCTTATATATTGAGGTGCTCCTATGTTGGTTACATATATATTTATAATTGTTATATCTTCTTCTTGGATTGATCCCTTGATCATTGTGTAGTGTCCTTCCTTGTCTCTTGTAACATTCTTTAAAGTCTATTTTATCTGATATTAGTATTGCTACTCCAGCTTTCTTTTGATTTTCATTTTCATGGAATATATTTTTCCATCCCCTCACTTTCAGTATGTATGTGTCCCTAGGTCTGAAATGGGTCTCTTGTAGACAGCATATATATGGGTCTTGTTTTTGTATCCATTCAGCGAGCCTGTGTCTTTTGGTTGGAGCATATAATCCATTCACGTTTAAAGTAAGTATCAATATGTATGTTCCTAATACTATTTTCTTAATTGTTATGGGTTTGTCTTGGTGGGTCCTTTTCTTCTCTTGTGTTTCCCACTTAGAGAAGTTCCTTTAGCATTTGTTGTAGAGCTGGTTTCGTGGTGCTGAATTCTCTTAGCTTTTGTTTGTCTGTAAAGCTTTTGATTTCTCCAGTAAATCTGAATGATATACTTGCTGGGTGGAGTACTCTTGGTTGAAGGTTCTTCCTTTAAATTTATCATGCCACTCCCTTCTGGCTTGTAGATTTTCTGCAGAGAAGTCAGCTGTTAACCTTACGGTAGTTCCCTTGTATGTGATTTGTCATTTTTCCCTTGTTGCTTTCAATAATTTTTCTTTGTCTTTAATCTTTGTCAGTTTGATTACTATGTGTCTCGGCATTTTTCTCCTTTGGTTTATCCTGCCTGGGACTCTCTGTGCTTCCTGGACTTGGGTGGCTATTTCTTTTCCCATACTGGGGAAGTGTTTTACTATAGTCTGTTCAAGTATTTTCTCGAGTCCTTTCTCTCCCTCTTCTCCATCTGGGACCCCTATAATCCGAATGTTGTTGTGTTTAATGTTGTCCCAGGGGTCTCTTAGGGTGTCTTCATTTATTTTCATTCTTTTTCTTGATTCTGTTCCACGGCAGTGATTTCCACCTTTCTGTCTTCCAGGTCACTTATCTGTTCTTCTGCCGCAGTATTTCTGCTACTGATTCCTTCTAGTGTAGTTTTCATTTCAGCTATTGTATTGTTCATCTCTGTTTGTTTGTTCTTTAATTTTTCTAGGTGTTTGTTCCTTAAGTCTTCTAGGTCTTTGTTAAGCATTTCTTGCATCATCTCGATCTTTGCCTCCATTCTTTTTCCAAGGTCTTGGGTCATCTTTACTGTCATTTTTCTGAATTCTTTTACTGGAAGGTTGGCTATCCCCACCTCATTTCGTTGTTTTTCTGGGGTTTTATTTTGTTCCTTGATCTGGTATAAAGTCCTCTGCCTTTTCAGTTTGTCTGTCGTTCTGTGAATGTGGTTTTCCTTCCACAGGCTGCAGAATTGTAGTTCTTCTTGCTTCTGCTGTCTGCTCTCTGGTGGATGAGTCTATCTTAGAGGCTTGTGCAAGCTTCCTGATGGGACGGACTGGTGGTGGGTTGAGCTGTGTGTTGCTCTGGTGGGCAGAGCTTTAATCTGTCTGTGGATTAAATAAAACTTTAATAAAATGTTTAATCTGCTTGTCTGCTGATGCATGGGGCTGGGTTCCCTCCCTGTTGGTTGTTTGGCGTGAGGCCACCCAGCACTGGAGCCTACCTTGCTCTTGGTGGGGCTAATGGCGGACTCTGTGAGGGTTCACACCAAGGAGTATTTTCCAAAACTTCTGCTGCCAGTGTCGTTGTCCCCACGGTGAGCCACAGCCACTCCTCGCCTCTGCAGGAGACCCTGTAAAACTAGCAGGTAGGTCTGGTCATTTGTCTGCAGGGTTACTGCTCCTTCCTCTGGGTCCTGATGTGCACACTATTTTGTGTATGCCCTCCAAGAGTGGAGTCTCTGTTGAGACTGTGAGTCTCTGAGTGCACTTGAGACTCTGAGACTCTGAATGGAGTCATACAGACTCTGGGTCCTGTGAAGCTTCGATGCTTTGTGGTTCTAGATATCCTATAGGAGACGGTCCACAGCAGGTGAAGCTAATGCTGTCAGTAGAGGTGGTGAAGCCAAAGATCTCCAGTTCTGACTAGAGGTGTGATGTACATAGAGGACAAAATAATCTTGTGTGAATGTAGTTCAGGCACATTTAAGATGAATGCAGTCATATTAATGCCTAACATCTTCTGTCTTGTGCCTCCTGTCAGGGACCCCATCCTCAGTTCCTGAGGCTCCTGTAAGTCATGTACAGGGTAATGGAGAGTGAGCTCTGTCCGGTCTGAGCCCTGAGTTAACCTGTGTGTATCTTAGGATACTTTGTATTTCTGTGGTGGCTGTTGTAACATCATCTCTTTCATTTCTGATTTATTTGGGCCCTCTCTTTAAAAAAAAATACATACTACTGTTGTCTTTTATTCTTTACAGAAGTTTAATAAGTGTTTGATCTAGTACCCTTATTCTATGTGTACTTTTTGCAGTGAGATTTTTACTTTTGTTTGTTTTCGTGTTACTGCCAATAATTAGTGAGACTTCTTGTAAGCTACCTTCAGCATTGCTTATAAAGCTGCTTTGTTATTGAAGACAGGGCTTTAATGGAAGTCGTGTTCTGGTTGTAAATTAGATTGCAGTGTGCCAGCAAAAAGCACCTTAAGTTTATGTCTCATTGCTTCTTGTTCTTTTTTTAATTTAATTTTTATTTTTTTATCACAGCAAATGTGATTACAATGTTTTGTTTGTTCTAAGTGTGCAAGATGTGGTTCTTTCACACATATACATATATCTATTCTTTTTCGGATCCTTTTCCCATGTATGTTATGACACAATGTTGAGTAGTCTTCTCTTGGTATTCCATATGTCTTTGGCAATTATATATTTCACATGTGTTTCTATATCTATGTTAACCCCAATATCCTAATGTATCCAATCCTCACACCTTTCCATTTGGTGAACCATAAGTTTGTTTAATGAATCTGTGATTGCCTTTCTCTGTGGAAATATCTTCATTAGTATCAATTTTTAGCTAACACATATAAGTGATATAATAGGATATGTGTCTTTTACTGTCTGCATTAGAACAATTTGCCTGATCACCTCTAGACTCATCTATGGTGATGCAAATGGCATTGTTTCATTGTTTGCCCTAGCTAGTATTCCATCTGTACATGTTCCAGTTCTTATTTGTCCACTCACCTCTTGATGAACTTTTTGGTTGCCTCCATGTCTTGGCTGTTATGATACTGCTGCAGTGCACATTTGTCTACCTGTGTCTTTCCAATTCTGTCTTCTTATGTTATAGGCCCAGGAGTGGTCCTCCTGTATCATATAGTAGCTCAATGTTTACCTTTTAAAGGTATCTCCATTCTGTTCTCATTAGTGGCTCTTTCCAGGTTACATCCCACTTAAAGTTGAGGGTATGCATTTCTCCCAACACCTTCAGCATTTGTTGTTTGTAGTTTTCTTGCGGATGGATATTCTGAGTGGTGTGAGCTGATACCTCTTTCTGGTTGAATTTGCATGTGTCTCATAATCCGTTGGAATTGAGCTTTAAGGCCTGTCCTTTTTATTTTTCAAACTGTGATTACAGCTTAGTTCTTCAAAGTGTTTTCTTGAAGTATGAGTCACATTTTGAAATTTTTTGGCCATTACCTCCCTCAAGACATTTTGAGGGCAGGTTTCATTTACACCCCTGCAGTACTTGTTCACATGAAGTGACCATTAGCACAGGCTTTAAAGACGCTTTCGCCGGTACCAGCCAGAGGGTGGCAACCTGCCTACGTTCCCCACGCTGGTACTAGGGAAACAGACCTTCCTGCCAGTGGTGTTCCTCGGTTATAAGTTAGAGTGGACTGTGCCCAGATAAACCCACCAAAGCTGATGTGTCCTAATTTTGTTTGTTTGTTTGTTTTTGAAATTTAATTTGTATTTTTAAATGAGGTAATATTCCATTTTGTACATGGACCACTTCTTCTTGGTGCATTCCTCTGTTGATGGACATTTTCGTTGCTTCCAAATGTTGGCTATGGTAAATATTGCTGGAGTGCAGGATTGCCAGCCTGTGAATTTTTCATGCTCGTTTTCTCAGGTGATGGGCCCAGCAGTGGGTGTGACTGATTGACTAGTAGTTCAATGTTTCCCTTTTCAAATCACCTCCACTGTGTTTTCATTAGTGGCTCTTGCCACGTCCCCCTTAAGACGGAGGGTACGCATTTCTCCACAGTCCCTTCAGCATTTATTGTTTGGTGCATTTTTGCTAATGGCCATTCTGACTGCTGTGAGCTGATAGGTTTTCGCAATTTGGGTTTGCATGTCTTTAAAAATTCCTAAAATTCATCATTTTTCCACACCTTTTTCTTTTCTGTTAAAAAAAAAAGAAAAAAGTGGGAGTACAATATACCTTTTGAAATTGTCTTCTTGGAAGGTTGCCCTCTTTTGAATTTTTGGTCGATTTTTGCCTCCAGGATTTTTTTGGAGGGCAGGTGTAATTTACAAGCCTGCTAGTTTGGTTAATATTTAGTGACCATTAGCACTGGGTTTAAAGCTGCTGTTTTGGGAAACGGCCACAAGGAGGCAGCATTTCTCCATTCCTAAATCTGGTTACTAGGGCAGCAGAGCCTTTCTGGAAATCGTGATCGTAGGCTGTAAATTAGAATGGAATGTGCCAGGAGAAACCCGCATAGGTTTATGTCTCATTACTTCTTGGTTTTTAAAATTTTCATAATCGGCGTAATGATTAGAATATTGTTTGTCCTAGATGTACACAATCTGGTTCATTTGTACATTATATATGTCTATTCATGTACAGATCCTCTTCCCATGTAAAATATTACAGTGTTCCGTACACCTCCCTTGCTATATGGTCAGTCTTTTTGATATATGTATATAATATGTGTTTGTATACGTATCGTAACGCTAATCTTAATTTATCCATTCTGCCCACCATTCCTTTTAGATAAGCATGCTTAATTTCTAAGTCTGTGAGTGTCTTTCTATGTGGAAATATGTTCATTTGTGTTAGTTATTAGATAACGCCTTTAAGTGATATCATAGGATATAGGTCTTTTGCTTTCTGACTTACCTTATGTTCTGTGATTATCTCCAAGCTCATCTATGGTACCTCAAAGAGCAGTGTTTCATTGTTTTCCACGGCTAATATTCCATTGTGTACATGGACCACTTCTTCTTTATCCATTCATCTGTTGATGGACATTTTGGTAGCTTCACTGTCTTGGCTATTATGAATAGGATGCAGTGCAGCTTTTGCAGCCTGGGTCTTCTCACTTCTGGTCTTCTCAAGTGAGAGGCCCAGTGGTGTGACTGCTGGATCGAATGGTAACTCAATTTTTACTTTTAAAGGCAGCTCCTTTCTGTTCTCATTATTGGTTGTTACCACTTTACATCTCACCAGCAGCTAGAGGGTACACAGTTCTCTAAAACCACTTCAATATTCATTGTTTGTAGACTTTTTGCTGATCGTCAGTCGACAGGTGTGAGTTGAAAACATTTTGTAGATTAGATTTGCATGAGTCTAATACTTCCTGAGGTTGAGCTTTTATCCATTTTCCTTTTTTTAAAAAAGAGAGTGAGTCAAACTTACCTCTTCATACTATCTTCTTGAAACATTTGCCTGTTTTGAATTTTTTTGTCCATTCCCTACCTCAGCACAATTTTTTAGGGCAGGTGTCCTTTACAGCCCTGAGTCCTTGTGAATGTTAAGTGACCATTAGCTGTGGGCTTAAAGCTGCTCTTGCAGGAAACGGCCACAAGCCGGCAGCATTTCTGCATTTCCAACTTTGGGTTCTTGGGCAACAGAGCTTTCCTGGAAATCGTGTTAGTACCCTGCAAATTAGAGCAGAATGTGCCAGGGCAAGCCCCCAAGAGCTTATATCTCCTTACTTCTTGTTTGTTTTTTTAATTTAATTTTTATTAATTATCAGAGCAAATTTGACAAAAAATATTTTGTTTCTCCTAGGTGTACAGAATCTGGTTCATTATATCAATGTATCTGTCTGTTCATATTTGGATCCTTTCCTGTGTCGGTTATTACAAAGTATTGAGTAGACCTTTCTTGGTATTCCATAGGTATTTTGTGATTATATATTTCATATGTATTAGCACATGTCTGTTAACCCCCATATCCTAATTCATCCATTCCTTACACCTTTTCATTTGGTTAAACGTATTTTTTTTTTTTTTTTGCGGTACGCGGGACTCTCACTCTTGTGCCTCTACCGTTGCAGAGTACAGGCTCCGGACGCACAGGCTCAGCGGCCGTGGCTCACGGGCCCAGCCGCTCCACAGCATGTGGGATCTTCCTGGACCAGGGCACGAACCCGTGTCCCCTGCATCGGCAGGCGGACTCTCAACCACTGCGCCACCAGGGAAGCCCCATAATTTTGTTTTCTTAATCCATGCTTTTCCTTCTCTTGGAAATAAGTTCGTAGTTATCAATTTTTCGCTAACACCTATAAGTGATGTCATAGGATATCTGTCTTTCAGTTTCTTTCGTACTTCAAGTTGGGTGATGATCTTTACGTCCTTCTGTGGTGCTGCAAACGGCACAGATTCATTCTTTTCCATGGCTAATCTTCCATTGTGTATATGGACCACTTCTTCCTTGTACATTTTTCTGTTGATGGGCATTTTGGCTTCTTGCAAGTCTTGGCTATGCTAAATGTTCCTGCAGTGCAGGATTGCCAGCCTGTGTCTTTTTCATTCTGGTCTGCTCAGGTGATAGGCGCATCAAAGGATGTACCAGATCACATGGTAGCTCAATTTTTACTTTTAAACGCACCACCATTCTCTTCTCACTACTGGCTGTTACCAGTTTATCTCCCCCCAGCAGCCAGAGGGGACACAATTCTCTAAAACCCTCTCAGCATTCATTGTAGACTATCCTGATGATCATTTTTACGGCTGTGAGGTTAACGTTTCTGTAGATTGGATTTGCAAGGCTTTATTAATTGCTGATGCAGAGCATTTTTCCATTCCCTTTTTCTTTTTAAAGAAAAAAAAGCAAGAAAAGACAAAATGTGCTTAAAATATGTCTCTTGAAATTGTCTTCTTGTAATGTTGATGTCTTTTGAATTTTCTGGTCGATTTACGACTCCAGGATTTTTTTTGATGGCAGGTGTCATTTACAGGCCTGCAATTATTTTGAATATTAAGTGACCATTAGCGCTGGGTTTAAAGCTGCTGTTGTGTGAAATGGCCAGAAGGCGGCAGCATTTCTCCTTAACAAATCTGGTTAGTAGGGCAACTGAGCCATAATGGAAGTTGTGCTGTAGGTTGTAAATTAGAGCGGAAAGTGCCAGGAAAAGACCCTTAAAATTATGTCTCATTACTTCTTGTTTGTTTTTTAATTTAATTTTTTATTTTTTATCACGGCCAATTTGATTACAATGTTTTGTTTGTTCTAGGTGTGCAAGATGTGGTTCTTTTACACATATACATATATCTATTCTTCTTCAGATCCTTTTCCCATGTAGGTTATGACATAATGTTGAGTAGTCTTCTCTTGGTGTGCCGTAGGTCTTTGGTGATTATATATTTCACGTGTGTTTGTATATCTGTTAACCCCAATATCGTAATGTATCCAATCCTCACACCTTTCCATTTGGTGAACCATAAGTTGGTGTAATGAATCTGTGATTGCCTTTCTCTGTGGAAATATCTTCATTGGTATTAACTTTTAGGTAGCACCTATAAGTGATATGATAGGATATGTGTCTTTCGCTTTCTCACTTACTACAAGTTGCGTGATTACGTCTAGACTCATCTATGGTGCTGCAAATGGCATTGTTTCATTTTTTCCCGAGCTAATACTCCATCTCTACATGTAGCAGTTCTTCTTTGTCCACTCATCTGTTGCTGGACTTTTTGGTTACTTCCATATCTTGGCTATTGTAATACTGTGCAGTGCAGATTTGCCTGCCTTTGTCTTTCCAATTCTGTCTTCTTAGGTTATAGGTCCAGGAATGGGCCTGCTGGATCATATGGTAGCTCACTGTCTACCTTTTAAAGTCATCTCCATTCTGTTCTCATTAGTGGTTCTTTCCAGGATACGTCCCACTTAAAGTTGAGGGTATGCATTTCTCCACAACACCTTCAGCATTTATTGTTTATAGTTTTCATGCTGATGGTTATTCTGAGTGGTGTGAGCTGATACCTCTTTGTGGTTGAATTTGCATGTGTCTCATAATCCATTGAAATTGAGCTTTAAGGCATGTCCTTTTTATTTTTCAAACTGTGATTACAGCTTAGTTCTTCCAAGTGTTTTCTTAAAGTATGTGTCACATTTTAAAATTTTTTGGCCACTACCTCCCTCAAGACATTTTGAGGGCAGGTTTCATTTATAGCCCTGGAGTACTTGTTCGCATGAAGTGACCATTGGCACAGGCTTTAAAGCTACTTTGCAGGTAATGGCCAGAGGGCGGCAGCTTTTCTACGTCCCCCACTCTGGTACTAGGGAAAAACACCTTCTTGCCAGTGGTGTTCCTTGGTTATAAATTAGAGAGGAATGTGTCCGGATAAACCCCCAAAAGCTTATGTCTCCTTACTTATGTTTGTTTTTAAGTTTAATTTATATTTTTTATTGGAGTAATATTCCATTGTGTACATGGACCACTTCTTCTTGTTGCATTCCTCTGTTGATGGACATTTTTGTAGCATCCAAGTTTTGGCTATGGTAAATATTGCTGGAGTGCAGGATTGCCAGACTGTGACTTTTTGATTCTCATTTTCTCAGGTGATAGGCCTAGCAGTGGGTATGCTTGATTGACTGGTATCTCAGTGTTTACATTGCAAAGAACCTCCATTGTGTTTCCATTTGTGGTTCTTACCACATCCCACTTAGAATTCAGGGTACCCATTTCTCCACAACCCCTTTAGCATTTATTGTTTACAGAAGTTTTCCACATGGCCATTCTGACTGGTGTGAGTTGGTAGGTTTTTGTGATTCTGATTTACATGTCTTTAATAATTCCTAATGTTCAGCATTTTCCCAAGAGTTTTTCTTTTCTGCTAAAACAAAAACGAAAAAATGTATGAGTACAATATATCTCCTGAAATTGTCTTCTTGGAAGGTTGCCCTCTTTTGAATTTTCACATCGATTTTCAACCTCAGGATTTTTTTTGAGGGCAGGTGAAATTTACAGGCCTGCAATGAGTGTGAATATTTAGTGACCGTTAGCAGTGGGTTTAAGCTGCTGTTGTGTGAAACGGCCACAAGGTGGCAGCATTTCTCCATTCCCAAATCTGCTTTCTAGGGCAGCAGAGCCTTTCTGGAAGTAGTGTTCCTAGGTTGTAAGTTAGAATGGAATGTGCTAGGAAAAAGCTCCTTTTGTCTCATTAGTTCTTGTTCGTTTTTTAAATTTAATTTTTATTTTTTATCACAGCAAATTTGATTAAAATGTTTTGTTTTTTATAGGTGTGCAAGATGTGGTTCTTTTACATATATGTATTCTTCTTTGGGTCCTTTTCCCATGTAGGTTATGACACAATGTTGAGTATTCTTCTCTTGGTATTCCGTAGGTCTTTGGTGATTATATATTTCACATGTGTTTGTATATCTCTGTTAATTCCAATGTTCTAATGTATCCAATCCTCACACATTTACATTTGGTGAACCATAAGTTTCTTTAATGAATCTGTGATTGCCTTCCTCTGTGGAAATATCTTCATTAGTATCATTTTTAGATAACAACTATAAGTGATATCATAGGATATGTGTCTTTCACTTTCTCACTTACTACAAGTTGCGTGATTACTTCTAGAGTCATCTATGGTGCTGCAAATGGCATTGTTTCATTTTTTCCCGAGCTAATATTCCATCTCTACATGTAGCAGTTCTTCTTTGTCCACCCATCTGTTGGTGGATTTTTGGTTGCTTCCATATCTTGGCTATTGTAATACTGTGCAATGCAGATTTGCCTGCCTGTGTCTTTCCAACTCTGTCTTCTTAGGTTATAGGTCCAGGAATGGGCCTGCTGGATTATATGGTAGCTCAATGTTTACCTTTTAAAGGCACCTCCATTCTGTTCTCATTAGGGGCTCTTTCCAGGGTATGTCCCACTTAAAGTTGAGGGTATGCATTTCTCCACAACACCTTCAGCATTGATTGTAGTTTTCTTGCTGATGGTTGTTCTGACTGGTGTGAGCTGATACCTCTTTGTGGTGGACTTGCATGCATCTCATAATCCGTTGAAACTGAGCTTTAAGGCATGTCCCTTTTTTTTTTTCAAACTGTGATTACAGCTTAATTCTTCAAATTGTTTTCTTAAAGTATGTGCCACACTTTGAAAATTTTTGGCCATTACCTCCCTCAAGACATTTTGATGGCAGGTTTCATTTGCAGCCCTGCAGTAGTTGTTCGTATGAAGTGACCATTAGCACAGGCTTTAAAGCTGCTGTTGCAGGTAACGGCCAGAGGGCGGCAGCCTTTCTATGTTCCCCACACTGGTATTAGGGAAACAGACCTTCCTGCCAGTGGTGTTCCTCAGTTATAAAATAGAGTGGAATGTGTCCTGGTAAACCCCCAAAAGCTTATGTCTCCTTACTTATGTTTGTTTTTTAAATTTAAATTATATTTTTTTATTGGAGTAATATTCCTTAGTGTACATGGACCACTTCTTGGTGCATTCATCTGTTGATGGACATATTCATTGCTTCCACGTGTTGACTGTGGTAAATATTGCTGGACTGCAGGTTTGCTAGCCTGTGACTTCTTTTCTTTTTTCTTGCGGTACGCGGGCCTCTCACTGTTGTGGTCTCTCCCGTTGCGGAGCACAGGCTCCGGACGCACAGGCTCAGCGGCCACTGCTCACAGGCCCAGCCGCTCCGCGGCATGTGGGATCCGTGTCCCCTGCATCGGCAGGCGGACTCTCAACCACTGTGCCACCAGGGAAGCCCAGGCCTGTGACTTTTTGATTCTCATTTTCTCAGGTGATAGGCCCTGCAGTGGGTATGCTTGATTGACTGGTAGCTCAATGTTTACCTTTTCAGAGCACCTCCATTGTGTTTTCATTTGTGGCTCTTACCACGTCCCCCTTAAAACTGAGGGTTCGCATTTCTCCACAATCCCTTTAGCATTTATTGTTTGCAGCATTTTTGCTGATGGCCATTCTGACTGGTGTGAGCTGATAGGTTTTTGTAATTTGGGTTTGCATGTCTTTAAAAATTCCTAAAATTTATCATTTTTCCAGGCCATTTTTTTCTGTTAAAAAAGAAAAGAAAAACTTGTGAGTGCAATATACTTCTTGAAATTCTCTTGTTGAAAGGTTGCCCTATTTTTAATTTTCTGGTGGATTTTTGTCCCCAGGATTTTTTTTTGAGGGCAGGTGTCATTACAGAACTGCAAGTTTGGTGAATATTTAGTGACCATTAGCAGTGGGTTTAAAGCTGCTGTTGTGTGAAACGGCCACAAGGAGGCAGCATTTCTCCATTCCCCCATCTGGGTAGATGGGGGGAGAAACCCCCATAAGTTTATGTCTCATTACTTCTTGTTGATTGTTTTAATTTTTTTAATCGGGGTAATGATGAGAATGTTGTTTGTCCAAGGTGTACACACTCTGGCTCATCTGCACATTACATATATATCTATTCATGTATAGATCCTCTTCCCATGTCAATTATTACAGAGAGTTCCGTAGACCTCCCTTGCTGTAAGGTCGGTCTTTTTGATATATATCTGTAGGCTTATCTCCGGTGTTGCAAAGAGGAGTGTTTCATTGTTTTCCATGGCTAATATTCCATTGTGTACCCTGACCACTTCTTCTTTGTTCATTCATCTGTTGATGGACATTTCAGTTGTTTCCATGTCTTGCATCTTGTGATTATGGCTGCAGTGGAGCTTTGCCAGTCTGTGTCTTCTCGATTCTGGTCTTCTCAGGTGATAGGCCCAGCGATGGGCCTGCTGCATCGAATGGTAACTCAATTTTTACTTCTAAACGCAGCTCCTTTCTTTTCTCATTATTGGCTCTTACCACTTTACATCTCACCAGCAGCTAGAGGGTACACAGTTCTCTAGACCCCTTCAGCATTTATCGTTTCTAGACTTTTTTGCTGATGATCATTCTGACTGTTGTGATTTGAAAGTTTTTGTGGATTGGATTTGCATGTCTTTATTAATTCCTGATGTTGAGCATTTTTCCATGACCTTTATTTGTTTAAAAAAAAAGAAAGAAAAGGAAAAAGGTGAGTAAAATATGCCTCTTAAAATTGTCTTCTTGAAAGGTAACCTTCCTTGGAATTTCTTGGTCTATTTTCAACACCACGAATTTTTTTGAAGGCAGGTTTCATTTACAGTCCCGCAATTATGTGAATATTAAGTGACCATTAGCAGTGGGTTTAAAGTTGCTGTTGTGTGAAACGGCCACAAGGCGGCAGCATTTCTCCATTCCTAAATCTGGTTACTAGGGCAGAAGAGCCTTCCTGGAAGTCCTGTTCCTAGATTGTCAATGAGAATGGAATGTGCCAGGAAGAACCCCCATAAGTTTATGTTTCATTACTTCTTGTTCGTTGTTTTAATTTTTGTAATCGGGGTAATGATTAGAATATTGTTTGTCCTAGGTGTACACAATCTGGTTCATTTGTACATTATATATGTCCATTCACGTACAGATTCTCTTCCCATGTAAATTATTACAGAGTGTTCCCTAGACCTCCCTTGCTATATGGTCGGTCTTTCTGATATTTGTGTTTAATATATATTTGTATATGTATGGTAACCCTAATCTTAATTTATTCATTCCTCCCACATTTCCTTTTAGTTTCCTTTAAAGTTGTCCAGTGGTCAACAAATTAGTAGATAATGCCCTATATTGAGACCTCTATTTTCAACCTGATTGCTTGTTTAGCTGACAGTTTTTGTCTCCATTAAAAGTCTTTGGTTAGCATAGGTGAAGGTCTTTGGCCTGGGTTAGTAACAGCTGCTACTTGTATTTACTCTTTTGTTTCTGAGAGTAATTGCTGTTTTTCATCAATGTTTTGAGATGCCAAGGACCACCTTTAATAGGTAGCTGATTAAACTCATTGTGATGATGGAAACAAGATGTCTCAGGTTTTATCTTTTAATTTACTGGTTTTAGATGGGGACTAATGTTCATGGCTACAGACCATGCTTGCTGTCTCCACAATCATCCGTCTTTAATTCTTTCTGCTGGAAGAAGGCAGGACAGAATCCTGAGCCTGTGGTTCAGAGGGTCACAAATCAATCTTTCTCCTACACCTATTGATTCCAGCTTAAATTAGTGAAGTTCTACTCTATGTCTTCTTTTTCTTTCCTTTTCCATTAAAAAAAATTCTCCCCTATGCTGTGAAGAAAGACAGGAAAGTAGAAAAGTAATGGTAATAGATTTTGCATCTTCTTTTGGTCTGCCTGAATTATCATCATCGCCTTCTTTTCAATGCCATCGTGGCATATTGTACTTTAAAAGCCCTTTCACATGTGCTTATCTCATATGCTTCTCTTTCAGTAGGCACCCAATTTATAGGTGAGGAATCTTGGGCTCACAGAGGCCAAATGACTTAGCTAAGTTCATATGGCTAGATAATGAGTGAAACTGGGTATATTTACTAGGACTCTTCTGGTTGTAAGGAACAAAAAAAGTCAATTTGTACCAGCTACTAGCTTAATAGAAAGGAATATACTACAATAAGTTTGGACTTGTTTACAGACTAGAAGAAAGAGTTATAGAATCAGGTCAACTCTGAAGACTTTCGGAATTAGAATCAGAGATCTGAAGCCTGCAGGAATTTTTTAGTCTGTCTCATATCTGTTTCTTTTGGGGTACCGACATCATTGGGTCAAACTTCCCCATGTGGTAGGGAACATGGTTGTCAGTAGAGCTGCCATGTATTGCATGCAGTGTACAATTCTCCATCTAAGGGTTACTAATCATATCTTAGAAATCAAAGATTTGTATGTTTATTATGGCAAATTTCCAGCAGATGGCACTCAAGTGTCTTTTCTAACAAAAGTCAGTAAAATGATTTGAGGAAGAGGTACATTTATCTATTTGCACAAAGGTGCCTTAGTGGGTAGTGGGGACCTTGTCTTTCTGAGATCATGCTTTTCCTGATTATAACCAAAGAAAAAAGAAAAACCTTCCCCATAACAGAAAGAACCTAGACAATAACTTTGGTGGATTTGGCTTGGGTTCCATCTTGGATCAATATCTATGGTTGGGAGTGGTTCATGATTGACCCCTTTAGACATTACAATTTTCCCTATGGAAACACTCTTCTTTCTATGTATAAAATTCCACTGCTGCCTACATAAGGCAGTGAATCCACATGTAATCACAAGTATACTCCCCACCCCCAAATCTGTCAAGAGAGGTATTTCAAAGTATCACCAACTACTGCATTTACTAACAAGTTCAGGGTGTTTGAGAGACATGGCTCCTCAAGATTCTGAACGCTGTGGGCATTGGGACTAATTTAACCATTTCCAGCCCATCTAAGATACAGTAGTACAGGAAGAAGAAAGTAGCCACAATAAGAATTCAAGTTTGGAAAAGAGGCAGAAGGATAAGCAACATGAGTGGGACAACTCCAGAGGATATGCCATACTCCACTGAATAGGAATAGTAAGGCATATCCATTTTTCACTCACTGCCTTGGCTGCTGTTAGGTCTGTGGCATTCTGTCCCCAGGAAGCTTTGCCTTGATCATTTCCCTTCATGGCCACAGTAAACAAGAGGACACAGCTCGTGGAAGGCTATATTCTTCCAGAAGCCCAGTTGCTATCATTGTTGTACAGAGACCCAGGAATTGCCTTAGAGATGGAGCAGTTGCAGGCTTCTAATTGAAGAATTTCTTTAGCAAAGCACATCTTTTAAAGAGCTAGTTGGCTGTCAGTGTTGAGTTCATTTTGATGGGCTCTGTTGACTTATAACCAACCAGCAGTTTTGTTGATTCATAATATTTGGCTCTAGACTCTTCCTTTGAAATTTATGTCTTCTAGAAACATACCCATAGGACTTTTACAATCCTCCTGTGGCCTCTGTTTGCTAACTTCTCCCTTGGCCCCTGCCTCAGGGCAACTGAAGCAATAGACTGAGTTGGTAAAACAGAGCTCTTCTGCCCTCTGGCCCCTCGTTGCTTCCCAATTATTTGCACTTTATGATAGGAAAAATTACTGCCTTTGGGGCAAGTGCACAGCAGGAGCTGTTTCGGAAAAGTCTGAGTGGTCAGGCTTTTCCCATTTCTAGGTTACTCCTGGGTATCCCCTCTCCTTGATGGTGAAGTAACTTCACTGTAGGACACAGAATTCATCTCTAACAGGCAGCATGGTTTTCTGATTTTTTTTTTTTTTTTTGCAGGCAGCATGGTTTTCTGATCCTTAGCAGCTTACTCTGATCAGTAGCTACATATAGATAAGGCCTCTGTTTTAACAGCACTATATATCTATCTTCTTATTTCCTATCCATTTTAAGAAATGCCAGCTTGGATTGAGGTTTATTTTCCTTTTAAGGGACCTTACCAAAGGCCGTAAGAAGTATCAAGTGTGCTCTTGTTTCTTTTTTTTTTCCTCTCCAAGTTTAATCATTTATTAAAGCAATTGTTTTATCAGTCATTTTTCTGGTACAGATATAAAGGAAGTCCCCATAACATCTCTTGACCTCCTGTCAGTGTTCTATTGATACGTTCTAGTTTTAAAATTTTTTAAATTAAAGTATAGTTGATTTATAATATCATATTAGTTTAAGGTATATACAATAGTATTCAATATTTTTATAAACTTTAAAAATTTGTAATTTAAAAAAATTTAAAATTTTATAGATTTTATGCATTTAAATTTATTATAAAATATTGACTGTATTCCCTGTGCTGTACCATATATTCTTGCTGCTTATTTATTTTATACATAGTAGCTTGTACGTCTTAATCCCCTACCCCTATCTTGCCCCCTTCCTTACTGGTAACCACTAGTTCTCTATATCTGTGTCTGTTTCTGTTTTGTTATTTTCATTCGTTTGTTTATTTTTCATATTCCACATATAAGTGATATCATACAGTCTTTGTCTTTCTCTGTCTGACTTCTTTCATTAAAGCATAATACCCTTCAGGTCTCTCCATGCTGTTGCAAATGGCAAGATTTCAGTCTTTTTTATGGCTGAGTCTTGTTTAATATTTTTCTACCAAGCCACCAAAATATTATTGTCTGTCTGCCAAAATACAGCAGGTAATAGTTAATATCTACTTTGTTTTCATGTAAGAATTGCCATCTTTCCAGCTGGGAGTAGTGTGATTCTCACTTCCTCTACCTCATATCAACTAAACCCAGTCTACATTTAATACTAATTTCTGTAGTAATTAGTAACCTTTGTATTGCTAGTGAGAGAAACTCAAGTGTGAGTAGCCTAAGGGAAAAAAAAAGGAGGAGGAGGAAATTATTAGAAGGATCTTGGGTCACTCACATAAGAGCTACAGAGAGAGGCAGCTCTGGAAACTTCTGTGGCTGGAACTGGGGAATTGACTGTCTCATATTCTAGATTCTCTCTGTTGGCTTCATTTGCTCAGACTCTTCCTCATGGTTGCAGGAAGCTCTGGGGTACATCCTACATCTCATAATCAAAGCAGGAAGGAAGATTCTTCCCTTCCTGCTCCAGGAGAAAATACTGGAGAAGGGCTCTGATGAGCTTGGCTTTGGACCAGTCCTTGAGGCTGCGGGGTGGGGTTGACATCACTTAACTGACTCACTGATCTACTTTTCAGGTTTGGGAATGCTCTTATCCTACGGAGGTGATAGTTGCTGAATTCTTGGTTAGTGCCTTGCCTTTTGTGTGTGTGTGTGTGTGTGTGTGATCAAAATTAAATACCCAGTACTTTAAATTAAAAAAATTTTCTTTATTAAAAAAATTTTTTTTTGGCTATCCCACATAGCTTGTGAGATCTTAGTTCCCCAACCAGGGATTGAACCTGGGCCCTCAGCAGTGAAAGCACAGAGTCCTAACTTCTGGACTGCCATACCCAATTCCACTGGGGATTTCATACCCAGTACATCTTTAAAAAAATGAAGTGTAGTTGATTTTGCCATGTTGTGTTAGTTTCAGATATGTAGCAAAGTGATTCATACATATATGAATATGTATATAAGGATATATCTATTCTTTTTCAGATTCTTTTCCATTATAGTTTACCACCAGATATTGAATCTAGTTCCCTGTGCTATACAGTAGGCCCTTGTTGTTTATCTATTTTATGTATAGCAGTGCTATCCCAGTACTTTTGTAACCACACCTGAGGAACTGATAATTTCTTTTTAATAGTAAAAATAAACATCAGTGTGCAGTATGCTCAGAGTCAACCAACTTTCCTTTAAAAATACTGCCAATTTTTCTTGCTGATGCCATCCCTCCAACTTTGGAAAAACAGTCACGTTCCACCCAAATTATGCTTTTGATGAATGTGGTCTCTGGATATTCAGCTGGGACCGTGATCTACAGACACAGCAATTGAAATGGTCAATCACAGGAGCCACTAAATGACGCCTGAGTGCAGGTGTGTGATTAACAGCAGGTGCTGAAGATATCAGAGCTGGCAAATTGGAGTCTTCCTTTCTCCTCACTTTAGCCATACTTTAGGTTGCCCTGGAACTGAAATTGCTGCAGAAAGATAAACTTTGTCATGAACAGCTGCTCACTGGATACTTAGAATAGACTGCTTTGCAGTGGGAGTTGCTTTTTAAAGTCGTATTTCCTGTCTGTCTAGCTTGACTGTGAACTCCTTGGGATTGGGGACCAGAGTTTATACTTCTTTGTATACTTGCTCTTCCTGGGACAGTTTTGTGTACACAGAGGATGTTTAGCCAGAGTTGGAGCGTTGTTATGAAGGCATGTAAAGAGATGGGATGTTGGCACCACTGGCTTTAAAAAGTGTATGGCAAGACTTCCCAGTCTCAGGTGAATGGGGAACATTGCCCATTCATAAGCACTGATCTTGGAGACAATAGGTTCTGGTTCTCTTTCCTACCCTAATTTTTTGAGCAAGAATGTCTATTAAATCAACAAACATTTGATTGAGTGCCTAGTAAGTGTTAGGACTGGGGTGGAGCAGTGAACCTGATAAAAAAAAAAAAGTCCCTTCCCTCATAGAGCTTTTATTCTAGTGGGAGAGTACAGAATACAAACAAGATAATAAGCAAGCTAATTGTAAATGATTAGAAGTTCCAGGAAGGAAGAGGAAGGGTGATATGATACAGAGTAACTGAGGTCTTTTAGGTTAGGGCGGAAAGGAATAAGGCGCATGGGAGTTAGGAATGCAAGCTTTGGAATAAGATCTGAGTTTGAATCTCAACCTTTTTCCACTTAGCATCTGTGTCCTAAGGGGAGTTATGTAACCTCTCTGAGCCCTAGTTTTTTCATTTGGAAAATGTACTTATAAGGTTGTTGTAAATATTAAAATACATATAAAATGCATGATAATTACTGATTGTAATGTATTCTGGTCTTTGTCCTCTGGATTGTGACAAAATGATTTTGAATGTCCTATCTAGAAAGTTTTGAATTTCTATGATTTTTATGTACCAGTTTTCTTGCTTTCTTAAAAAAAAAAAAAGAAAAACCTTTCTGATTACTTTTCAGGTTTGAAAATCTTTCAGTGAAATAAAAGATGGATAATTGTCATTTCTACTTAACTTTGCAGTCTTCTAAGCTGAATGTCTTTAAGTAGGAGGAAGCAACTGTAAATCTTGCAAAGTTCAAGATCCATTACTGAGGGTGAGGGATATGGTTAATGTCTCCCATTGTGAAGTG
Source organism: Lipotes vexillifer (assembly GCF_000442215.2). Classification (NCBI taxonomy): domain Eukaryota; kingdom Metazoa; phylum Chordata; class Mammalia; order Artiodactyla; family Lipotidae; genus Lipotes; species Lipotes vexillifer. Next base: position 182,379 of record NW_006795230.1, on the reverse strand, counting down.
TAATTATCTGTTTAAGAACAGAGCTGAACTAAAGAAAGCTGTGGTTGATTAAAAAAAAATTCCAAATCAACCATTAAATCAACAGTTGCTCTTAATTTAATTTTTTGCATATGGTCCCAGGTGTGAGTGTAACAAACCAAAGGATTTGTGGGATGAACAGAATCAGATTTTCCATTTCTGTGTATTTACATGTCAATGGATTAGAATGGATAGTTTCCTATAACACAACTATTCATTGCCCTGAAGCACACATTATCTCCACCAGGGGTGGGGCTAGGATGCCTAGTCCCAGAGGTCTGTAAGGCAGGAGCACGTTGCAAGACTCCTATCCCTACCTCATCACAAATATTTTAGGCGTTCTCTCTCTGTATATATTACCTATGAAATCATTTCCACAGAGGCTAAAATCTCTGCCTTATAAAGTCTCTTCTTTGGATTCAGCGCTTGTCCCCAGAAGGCTTTTGCTTTGATGTTTATAGTGAGAAGAGCTTGTAAAAGGACTAATTTTATGTATCAATGTACTATAGTTGGAAATTAAGGGTGCTAGTTACCCATCTTTGCTATGTATTTGAGTAATAGCCAGTTAAGAACAATCTGAGTCATACGGGATCAAAACGCAGCTTTATTAATTGCCCCCTTCCTCCCAATGGTCCTGATGTATTTGACATAACCGTGTTGAAAGACATCATTTAGACCAGAAGCTTAAATGGGGCTTCCTAGTCCCCTACCCAACTCTCACTTAATTCAGGGCAGCTGATGCAGATTAGGGCTGGTGTGATTTACTCACCCAGTCACTGGCTCCTCTCACTGGCAGGGACAGTTCTTGGTGGGAAGGGGAGTATAGGGGGAAGAGAGAGAGAGAGGAGCTCCCTTCCGCATCTGAGTCACCCACTAGTTCACGGAGTTTCTGATGGAAGGAATATCTCTTGTCTATGCCTGTGAGAAGAGCTGTTCTTGGCAAATTATCCATTTCTTTTGCCATTTTCAGTTTCATTTTCTTTTCAGGTGTATATACCTTCATTAATCCAAGTTCCAAGGTACCCCAGCACTCTGGCACCCTAGCTGCCTCTGTCCTCTTAGCTTGTCTGGTTCTCCAGGTACTTTCTTGCCCTTCTCACTCTCCTCTAATGCACCTGCCTCATGGTGTGTTTCCTCAGCCTTCTATCTAATCTCAAGAGCTAGTTTCTTTTCTGATGTTCGTGTTTGGTCATGCTATAACATTTTTTTTTTCATAGTACTCTTTGATGTCTTAATGCAAAACTGTGACTTACATGAAAACTTCAGGTTTCGGGCTTCCCTGGTGGCGCAGTGGTTGAGAGTCCGCCTGCCGATGCAGGGGACACGGGTTCGTGCCCCGGTCCGGGAAGATCCCACATGCCGTGGAGCGGCCGGGCCCGTGAGCCATGGCCGCTGAGCCTGCGCGTCCGGAGCCTGTGCTCTGCAACGGGAGAGGCCACAGCGGTGAGAGGCCCATGTACCGGAAAAAAAAAAAAAAAAAAAAAAAAAGAAAAAAAAAAACCCTTCAGGTTTCAAGGCAGGCAAGTGGGGAAAATATTTCATTCACAGAAAATTTCTCTGCCTTTCAAATCACGTAGAACAGGCAACAGCCTGCTCTGCCTATGCACAAAATTGCTCTTGGCTGTGATCATCTTCCAGAGCTGGATTTTATCTTTACCTGCATCTCTGACAAACTGAGTCAAATTGATTCCAAAGTGCTTCGAGGAACAAGAAGAAACCTTCTTCCCTCAATATGACAGTGTCTAATTTAGTGTGAGAAGGACTGGAGGAACTGGAGATGTTTAGTGTAGAGAAGAGAAACTATGCTCAGGACATGATAATCTGCTTCTTACATTTGAAAAACTGTTATTTGGAGAGGGTTTGTTCTTTTGTATACAAAGTGTATGAGTTAAAGAGAGGGAGGCTGGGAGCTTTTCACAGAGAGGTTTGCAGACATGGAAAGCTCTTCATCCTGGAAACAGACTGCCTTAGCTTCCTGACCTTGAAGATGTTTCAAGCAGAGGCTAAGTGACTACCTGCTGTGATGCTGCAGGATGCCTCTGTGTGTGGAGTAAGGTTAGACTAATGACTTCTGGGGTCTCTTCCCATGCTGAGATCTAATGGTCCTTCAGTGCCTTCTCTCCTCCACTGGTTGTCTCTACTGCTCAAGGTCTGGAGGAAAATTTGAGGAAAAGGACCTTCAGACTTTCACAGGTGCCAGATTTCTTAGCTTTGTTAAAGGCAAAAAATTTCTGGGGAGCCTTGGCTATGAAAGATAAGAATAAGCTTTTAAAGGAACTGGTGAGCCAAGGGATATTGTCCTAATGGTTGAATGATGCCTTAAGATTGCAAGATTTTCAGAAAATTCAGGTCAGCCTGCATTATAGTTTGACTGATTTTGATGACTACAGTTCTCTAGTTCTTAATACCTGAGTCAGTTTTTAAATAAAAATGTTTAATAATTGAAGTATATCTACAGGGCTATGTACAGTTCTTAAGTGTACAGCTTGATGAAGTATCACAAAGCAAACGGCTACATAATCACCATGTAGATCACCAAGAAATATGATAATACCCAATGGATAGAATTGCATCCAAAAAGCTCCCACACTTCCCAACCTGGGTTCTTTCCCAGGCTTTATCCCACTGTCTTCTCCCCAAAGGCAACCATATCATGATTTCTAACAGGGTTTCTAGCTTATAGGTAAACTTTACCTATTTTGAGTTTTATATATTCACACCGCCAGCATATAAACATTCCAGTTGCTCCACATTCCTTATAGCCCTTGGTGTTACCATGTCTTTTTACTTTAGCCATTTTGGTGGGTGTGTAGTGATGTCATACCAGTTATTAATTTGCATTTCCCTGATGAGTTTTGAAGTTGAACACTTTTATTAATGTTTTTGGCAATTCAGATATCCTCATTTGAAAAGTACCTGTTATTTCATTTTCCTTTTATTCCCCTCCCTCTCTCCCTCCCTCTCTCCCTCCCATCTTTCCTTCATTTTTTTTCTGTAGATACCGTGTATCACATTAAGAAAGTTTATTTCTAATTTACTTAAAATCTTTTTTCTTTTTTACCATGAAGGATGTTGGCTTTTATCAAATGTGTTTTCTACAATTCTAATGAGAATCATTGACTTTTCTTCTTTATTCTGTTAATATGGTGAGCGACATTGCATTTCTGGAATAAATCCAGTTTGCTCACATAGCAGTCTTTTTATGTCAGTGGATTTCCTTTGGATACTTTAATGATTTACGCTAAGGAATTGATAAAATATTTTTGTAAAAATAATTTTTGTACTTTATATGAGCTTCTGTAAAGGCTTGAATACCATTTTTCCTCTTAGATGGATTAAATATTTTATCTGCAGTCATATTTACACTGACAACTTGATCAGACATCATTCTGTTTGAATATAAGTAATATAGTCTCATTTGTGGATGAAGAGCTTACTATACGCCTTTGCAGCCTATCTTCTCTGGAAGAACTTTATTTTCTACTAGAGCCAGAAAGTAAGTTTGTGTATATTTGTACCTGGATAGAAATGATAGAATATTACTCTATCCTTTGTCAACTGGAAAAGTTGCTCAGTGACTCATAATCTATGTTTTTTATGTTCTCTAATTAATGTAAATTAATAATTAAAAAATTTAATAGTGTTAAGGGGACTTTTTACCTCCATTATCTAATTTGATCCTCACCGTCTTATGAAACACATAGGGTTAATGTTATTGTTAATAAGACGGTCTCATAAGGAGATTTTTATATTCAAACTGGAGGATAGAAGGCTTTAAAATCTTTTCTCTCTCTCGCTCTGTTTCCAACCAAGACTCAACATGATCCTCAGCCTTGAAAGGTCTTTGATGGAGGCTCTTAAGTGCTTTAGAATATCTTCTACATTCTGTATTTTGATGGCCCTTTTGAAAGGGACCCAGTATTCCTAGATCCACAATTTAGAATGCTTGATGCTAGACCCTGGGAGAATACACAAGAATTTAAAATATTTTGAGGCTCTGGGACATAGAGAATGGTTAGATACAATGACCTCATAACTATTGTTTGGGTCTATGGATTGTCAAGGAGATGAGGCCCAGGAAAGCTCAGCACCCTCAATTCTTTTGTTCTCTTCACTGTGGAATGTGGCTTGGTTATGATTATAGGATTATAGAGGTAAGGGTGAAGACCTGAGAAGATAATATAAAATTAGGACACATGAAGTCTGTGTGACAATTTTCCTTTCTATGTGATGTTTAGAGGAGAATTTAGCACACTTCCTTGGCATCCTATGAATCAGTACAATCTCTGCCTTCTCCAGGCCACCGTGGACCCTAAGGAACATGCAGACCATTGAGGGAATGGATGCTAGTAACACTAACAATTACCTTTAATTTTCAGATTGGGAAACTGAGAGACTTGTCAATTCTGCAGAGTTGAGAGCTGTAATTGGCAGTGGAGCTAGAACCAGGGTCTTTTGACTCCAATCTCTAAAAATCTTAATTTTGACTTGTATATAATTTTTATTTATCTAGTAGAAACACCATTTGGCATTTGACAAGTTTCAGTACTTGCATTTTTGCGGGGGAGGGGATGAGGGAGCATCAATATTTGTGCCTCTAGATATTGCCTGCTATTGGTATCACAGGAGCATGTCCAGCTAGGTTGATGGAATTTGTTCAACCCCTCTTACTCTCTCATCTTTGCTTACTTGTGTTTTCAAAAGCAAAGCCCAACTTGCCAAACCTTCTTTCACTGAATTCGATAACTACATGTTTGTTTTAATTCTTTTTATGTTATTCTGATATATGAAGTAGGATAGGTCATTTTCTTTATCATCATTTTATTACTAGAGATGTTCAGGCCCTGTGAAATGAAGAGAACCCTCCTGGGTCAAAGAACAGGTGAGTGCAGAGCTGACACTGCAAGGCAGTGGTCCTAACTCTCTATCCAGTACTACTGCAAAGCTGAGACACTGCCCCAACTAAGCCTGGTAGTTGTTCTTGCTTTTTATTTCTTAAATAACAACCTTATAGCAGCATTAAATAAAAATGTAAAAAGGAAAAAAATCTGTAATTCCTTCATTAAGGATTTGTATCTCTTAATTTTTGTATGTTTCTCACTAGTCTTTATTATATTATACACTTGTTAAGTTGATGTGCTTTAGAAATGATAGCCCTTTTGGACAAGCTAAAAGCAACAGAAGGGTAGTGAATGTGGGATTTGTTAGAAAATCTCAAACTCTGGTTTTCTTTCTTTGGATAATCATAGTGGTGATCACTATTGGACTATTCACAGACTTATTTCTATTTTGATGTAGTGGTTTTGGTGTAAATTATTTTATCTTGATTTTACTCTAGGGCTTTTAGAATTAGATTTTGCTGGAGTCAATTTTGATTTTACACTTGTATGCATTACAGGTATTAGAAAACAATCCCATTCGCCCAAAAGTCTTTGGAATACTAGCAAACTAATTAAAACTACCCAGCTAAGTAAATCCATTTTCCATTATCAGTAACATAGTGAATTTTTTAAAAAAAATACAGAGTTTGCTCAGTACTTGAGGAAAAAGAAAACAGTCTATCATATACAGTGTTTGACGTTCACTCAAAGTGTACCTGTAGATTTATAAATGTTTCAGTGTCTTTTTACTGCAAAGACCATGGATTAGCTCAAATGGCTAAATGAAGGTATTATAGGGTCCACGGACGTGGATTTGAATGGTAGGTAGAAACTAATTGGCTTTGTCTGTTTCATGACTTTGCAATCACTTCTGATATGAATGAATCCATCAGTAGTTACTGAATGCCTAGCATTGTCACACAGAAATGTTTGATGTGATCTTTACAATGTAATTTTATGTTTCTTAGTTATTAGTGAAGCAAAAGTATGGATGGGCCATTGTAATTACATCTGTGAGTTTAGGGAAAACATCTCAGTGTTCATCACACTGGATGGTGGTTTAGTGGTAACACCTTGTATTTAAAGGGGTCAGGAGGCAGTCGCTCTGTCCCCTGCTTTTTCACAAATTAAAAAGTAGGGCAAAAATTTCCTGGGCCTAGGTTTCCTAATCTGTAAAACAGAGTTAATAATACCTGTCCAGTTTACCTTCCAGTTTTGAAGTGAAGCTCAAAATGGAAATTGTAAGTGTACAGACTCTTGATTAGATTCTACTGATAGACATGGTTCTGATCTTCTGTTTTTTCATGTTGTTTAATATACACCTGGTGACTTAGACTTAGGGTGATGTTCAGCTATACTAACAAAGTACCGAATAGGTCAGAAACTAATTAAGGACTGGCTTTGGAAGCAGGGTGGGACGATTTGCAAATCAGGAACCCCTGGAACTGATGCCTACATTGGTGTTGGAAGTGGGATTATAAAGAGAGTCAATTTTTGACTCGACAGAGTGCCAGCATCTTTCCTATGTTAACCTGGAGTTTGAAACCAACTAAAAATCTCCCAACCTTTCTGTAGCCAATGATACAAAATTCTTCAACTGTGATGTTTATCATCAGGTCTCTTTTCAGGACCAACATACAGGGATTTGAAACTCTCCCCCACTTTCCCCAGTTCCTTCTATTTTCTGAATGCTTTACCTGACTAATGGGAGACTGACCAAGGAAAGGGCAGCAGGAGATAAAATAGAATCCAAAGAGTCTGGACTCTCTTCCAAAATAGCCTATTACTCATTCATTAGTTTATTAATTTGTTGTTGTTGGCTCTTTTACTCATTAATTCCCTCAAAATGGATTGAGAACCTATTATGGACCCAGCTGTGTGTTAGGTGCTATATTTACTAACATGAATATCTCAGTCTTGACTCAAATATTTGAGAGAAATCAAGTTGTAAATAAACGTTTCTTGTATTCTTTAGTCCACAACAACTCTGACTCCTTTTTTTGGGTTTGTGTTATTGAGGTTGATGTAAACGTCTCAACTTTAGTTCCCATAATTTCTGATATTTCCCTTAGGAAACTGCCCTTATACAACCTTCAGCCATGTAGTTTGGGTAGGATTGACCTCTGGGCCTCCAGCATCAGACTGACTTAAGGCTACCGTTTGCCCCCTTTCCCCACCATAGAGTGGGAACATAATTCAAACAGAATCAATGAGACATTTATAAAACATACACAGACATTTTCTGGGGCTCCTCAGAAAGAGAAATCTTTGTCCGACTCTGGATGATATGAGAAGAGGGTATGAGGTCTTGAATGGTTCTTGCTTTTTTGCTAACAAGATGGGCATGTCTGGAGTTGCTAGGGTACTGACAAGGTGGAGTCTGAGGGTGAAACCACTACCACAGAAGGCATATAAGAGAGAATGAAATCAGGTATTGGTGATAATATTTTGGCTGCTGGGTCAGCTCTCACTGAAGCAACTTATCTTTAGATATTTCAATTACATAAGGCACTAAATTCTCATTAATTTTTTAAGCAGGTTTATTGATTAAATTTACATATCATAAAATTCACCCTTAAATGTTTAAAAAATAGTTTAAGTAGTTAAATAGTTCTAAAATGTTGTACAATACAATGGTTTGTAGTATGTTCACAGAATTGTGCAACTTTCACGACAATCAGTTTTAGGACATTTTCATTACTTCAAAAACAAACTCCATTTTGATTAGCAGTTACTCTCCATTCTCCCTCAATTTCCCTTCTGAATCCCGCACCCTGCTGCCTCCCAGCGCTGGACCACCATGACCACTAATATACTTTGTCTCTGTAGATTTACCTGTTCTAGATCTTCCATATAAATATGAATATGTTGTCTTTTGCAGCTTGCTTCTCTTATGGAGTGTAATAATTTCAAGGTTCATCCACGTTGTAGTATGTATCGTGACTTTACTCCTTTTTATTGTTCAGTAATATTCCATTGTACGGATATACCACATTTCACTTATCTAAATGTTGATGGACATTTGGCTTGTTTCTGTTTTTTTTTAATTTTTATTGGAGTATAGTTGATTTACAATGTGTGTTAGTTTCAGGTTTACAGCAAAGTGATACATATATCTACTTTTTTAGATTCTTTTCCCATATAGGCCATTACAGAGTATTGAGTAGAGTTTCCTGGGCTATAATGTAGGTCCTTATTAGTTATCTATTTTATTTTATTAATTTATTTTTTATCATATGGTTTTTATTCTTCAATTTGTTAATATGGTGTATCACATTGATTGATTTGCATATATTGAAGGATCCTTACATCCCTGTGAATCCTTCCATCCCTGGGATAAATCCCACTTGATCATGGTGTATGATCCTTTTAATGTGTTGTTCAGTTGTTTCCTAGTATTTTGTTGAGGATTTTTGCATCTATATTCATCAGTGATATTGGTCTGTAATTTTCTTTTTTTGTAGTATCTTTGTCTGGTTTTGGTATCAGGGTGATGGTGGCCTCATAGAATGAGTTTGGGAGTGTTCCTTCCTCTGCAATTTTTTGGAAGAGTTTGAGAAGGATGGGTGTTAGCTCTTCTCTAAATGTTTGATAGAATTCACCTGTGAAGCCATCTGGTCCTGGACTTTTGTTTGTTGGAAGATTTTTAATCACAGTTTCAATTTCATTACTTGTGATTGGTCTGTTCATATTTTCTCTTTCTTCCTGGTTCAGTCTTGGAAAGTTATACCTTTCTAAGAATTTGTCCATTTCTTCCAGATTGTCCACTTTATTGGCATAGAGTTGCTTGTAGTAGTCTCTTAGGATGCTTTGTATTTCTGCAGTGTCTGTTGTAACTTCTCCTTTTTCATTTCTAATTTTATTGATTTGAGTCCTCTCCCTCTTTTTCTTGATGAGTCTGGCTAATGGTTTATCAATTTTGTTTATCTTCTCAAAGAACCAGCTTTTAGTTTTATTGATCTTTGCTATTGCTTTCTTTGTTTCTATTTCATTTATTTCTGCTCTGATCTTTATGATTTCTTTCCTTCTGCCAACTTTGGGTTTTGTTTGTTCTTTCTCTAGTTCCTTTAGGTGTAAGGTTAAATTGTTCAATTGAGATTTTTCTTGTTTTTTGAGGTAGGCTTGTATAGCTATAAACTTCCGTCTTAGAACTGCTTTTGCTGTATCCCATAGGTTTTGTTTTGTTTTTTTTTTTAACATCTTTATTGGGGTATAATTGCTTTACAATGGTGTGTTAGTTTCTACTTTATAACAGAGTGAATCTGTTATACATATACATATGTTCCCATATCTCTTCCCTCTTTGTCTCCCTCCCTCCCACCCTCCCTATCCCACCCCTCCAGGTGATGGCCATTCTGACTGGTGTGAGATGATATCTCATTGTAGTTTTGATTTGCATTTCTCTAATGATTAATGATGTTGAGCATTCTTTCATGTGTTTGTTGGCAGTCTGTATATCTTCTTTGGAGAAATGTCTATTTAGGTCTTCTGCCCATTTTTGGATTGGGTTGTTTATTTTTTTGTTATTGAGCTGCATGAGCTGCCTGTAAATTTTAGAGATTAATCCTTTGTCAGTTGATTCATTTGCAAATATTTTCTCCCATTCTGAGGGCTGTCTTTTGGTCTTGTTTATGGTTTCCTTTGCTGTGCAAAAGCTTTGAAGTTTCATTAGGTCCCATTTGTTTATTTTTGTTTTTATCTCCATTACTCTAGGAGATGGGTCAAGAAGGATCTTGCTGTGATTTATGTCATAGAGTGTTCTGCCTATGTTTTCCTCTAAGAGTTTGATAGTTTCTGGCCTTACATTTAGGTCTTTAATCCATTTTGAGCTTATTTTTGTGTATGGTGTTAGGGAGTGATCTAATCTCATACTTTTACATGTACCTGTCCAGTTTTCCCAGCACCACTTATTGAAGGGGCTGTCCTTTCTCCACTGTATATTCCTGCCACCTTTATCAAAGATAAGGTGACCATATGTGCATGGGTTTATCTCTGGGCTTTCTATCCTATTCCATTGATCTATCTTTCTGTTTTTGTGCCAGTACCATACTGTCTTGATTACTGTAGCTTTGTAGTATAGTCTGAAGTCAGGCAGCCTGATTCCTCCAGCTCCATTTTTTGTTCTCAAGATTGCTTTGGCTATTCGGGGTCTTTTGTGTTTCCATACAAATTGTGAAATTTTTTGTTCTAGTTCTGTGAAAAATGCCAGTGGTAGTTTGATAGGGATTGCATTGAATCTATAGATTGCTTTGGGGAGTAGAGTCATTTTCACAATGTTGATTCTTCCAATCCAAGAACATGGTATATCTCTCCATCTGTTTGTATCATCTTTAATTTCTTTCATCAGTGTCTTATAATTTTCTGCATACAGGTCTTTTGTCTCCTTAGGTAGGTTTATTCCTAGATATTTTATTCTTTTTGTTGCAATGGTAAATGGGAGTGTTTTCTTGATTTCACTTTCAGATTTTTCATCGTTAGTATATAGGAATGCCAGAGATTTCTGTGCATTAATTTTGTATCCTGCTACTTTACCAAATTCATTGATTAGCTCTAGTAGTTTTCTGGTAGCATCTTTAGGATTCTCTATGTATAGTATCATGTCATCTGCAAACAGTGACAGCTTTACTTCTTCTTTTCCGATTTGGATTCCTTTTATTTCCTTTTCTTCTCTGATTGCTGTGGCTAAAACTTCCAAAACTATGTTGAATAAGAGTGGTGAGAGTGGGCAACCTTGTCTTGTTCCTGACCTTAGTGGAAATGCTTTCAGTTTTTCGCCATTGAGGATGATGTTGGCTGTGGGCTTGTCATATACGGCCTTTATTATATTGAGGAAAGTTCCCTCTACACCTACTTTCTGCAGGGTTTTTATCATAAATGGGTGTTGAATTTTGTCAAAAGCTTTCTCTGCATCTATTGAGATGATCATATGGTTTTTCTCCTTCAATTTGTTAATATGGTTAATCACATTGATAGATTTGCGTATATTGAAGAATCCTTGCATTCCTGGAATAAACCCCACTTGATCATGGTGTATGATCCTTTTAATGTGCTGTTGGATTCTGTTTGCTAGTATTTTGTTGAGGATTTTTGCATCTATGTTCATCAGTGATATTGGCCTGTAGTTTTCTTTCTTTGTGACATCCTTGTCTGGTTTTGGTATCAAGGTGATGGTGGCCTCGTAGAATGAGTTTGGGAGTGTTCCTCCCTCTGCTATATTTTGGAAGAGTTTGAGAAGGATAGGTGTTAGCTCTTCTCTAAATGTTTGATAGAATTCGCCTGTGAAGCCATCTGGTCCTGGGCTTTTGTTTGTTGGAAGATTTTTAATCACAGTTTCAATTTCAGTGTTTGTGATTGGTCTGTTCATATTTTCTATTTCTTCCTGATTCAGTCTTGGTAGTTTGTGCATTTCTAAGAATTTGTCCATTTCTTCCAGATTGTCCATTTTATTGGCATAGAGTTGCTTGTAGTAATCCCTCATGATCTTTTTTATTTCTGCAGTGTCAGTTGTTACTTCTCCTTTTTCATTTCTAATTCTATTGATTTGAGTCTTCTCCCTTTTTTTCTTGATGAGTCTGGCTAATGGTTTATCTATTTTGTTTATCTTCTCAAAGAACCAGCTTTTAGTTTTATTGATCTTTGCTATTGTTTCCTTCATTTCTTTTTCATTTATTTCTGATCTGATTTTTATGATTTCTTTCCTTCTGATAACTTTGGGTTTTGTTTGTTCTTTCTCTAGTTCCTTTAGGTGTAAGGTTAAATTGTTCAATTGAGATTTTTCTTGTTTCTTGAGGTAGGCTTGTATAGCTATAGACTTCCGTCTTAGAACTGCTTTTGCTGTATCCCATAGGTTTTTGGATCATCGTGTTTTCATTGTCATTTGCCTCTAGGTATTTTTTGATTTCCTCTGATTTCTTCAGTGATCTCTTGGTTATTTAGTAACGTAGTGTTTAGCCTCCATGTGTTTGTGGTTTTTACGTTTTTTCCCCTGTAATTCATTTCTAATCATATAGTGCTATGGTCAGAAAAGATGCTTGATATGATTTCGGTTTTCTTAAATTTACTGAGGCTTGATTTGTGACGCAAGATGTGATCTGTTCTGGAGAATGTTCCGTGCGCACTTGAGAAGAAAGTGTAATGTGCTGTTTTTGGATGGAATGTCCTATAAATATCAATTAAAGCTATCTGGTTTATTGTGTCATTTAAAGCTTCTGTTTCCTTATTTATTTTCATCTTGGATGGTCTGTGCATTGGTGTAAGTGAGGTGTTAAAGTCCCCCACTATTACTGTGTTACTGTCGATTTCCTCTTTTATAGCTGCTAGCAGTTGCCTTATGTATTGAGGTGCTCCTATATTGGGTGCATATATATTTATAATTGTTATATCTCCTTCTTGGATTGATCTCTTGATCATTATGTAGTGTCCTTCCTTGTCTCTTGTAACGTTCTTTATTTTAAAGTCTATTTTATCTGATATGAGTATTGCTACTCCAGCTTTCTTTTGATTTCCATTTGCATGGAATATCTTTTTCCATCCCATCACTTTCAGTGTATATGTGTCCCTAGGTCTGAAGTGGGTCTCTTGTAGACAGCATATATATGGGTCTTGTTTTTGTATCCATTCAGCAAGCCTGTGTCTTTTGGTTGGAGCATTTAATCCATTCACGTTTATGGTAATTATTGATATGTATGTTCCTAATACTATTTTCTTAATTGTTCTGGGTTTGTTTTTGTAGGTCCTTTTCTTCTCTTGTGTTTCCCACTTAGAGAAGTTCCTTTAGCATTTGTTGTAGAGCTGGTTTTGTGGTTCTGAATTCTCTTAGCTTTTGCTTGTCTGTAAAGTTTTGGATTTTTCCGTCGAATCTGAGTGAGATCCTTGCCGGGTAGAGTAATCTTGGTTGTAGATTCTTTCCTTTCATCACTTTAAGTATATCATGCCACTCCCTTCTGGCTTGTAGAGTTTCTGCTGAGAAATCAGCCGTTATGGGAGTTCCCTTGTACGTTATTTGTCGTTTTTCCCTTGCTGCTTTCAATACTTTTTCTTTGTCTTTAATTTTTGCCAGTTTGATTACTATGTGTCTCGGTGTGTTTCTCCTTGGGTTTATCCTGTGTGGGACTCACTGTGCTTCCTTGACTTGGGTTGCTATTTCCTTTCCCATGTTAGGGAAGTTTTCGACTATAATCTCTTCAAATATTTTCTTGTGTCCTTTCTCTCTCTCTTCTCCTCTGGGACCCCTATAATGTGAATGTTGTTGCGTTTAATGTTGTCCCAGAGGTCTCTTAGGCTGTCTTCATTTCTTTTCATTCTTTTTTCTTTATTCTGTTCTGCAGCAGTGAATTCCACCATTCTGTCTTCCAGGTCACTTATCCATTCTTCTACCTCAGTTATTCCGCTATTGTTTCCTTCTAGTGTAGTTTTCATTTCAGTTATTGTATTGTTCATCTCTGTTTGTTCTTTAATTCTTCTAGGTCTTTGTTAAACATTTCTTGCATCTTCTCGATCTTTGCCGCCATTGTTTTTCCGAGGTCCTGGATCATCTTCACTTATCATTATTCTGAATTCTTTTTCTGGAAGGTTGCCTATCTCCACTTCATTTAGTTGTTTTTCTGGGGTTTTATCTTGTTCCTTCATCTGGTACATAGCCCTCTGTCTTTTCATCTTGTCTCTCTTTCTGTGAATGTGGTTTTTGTTTCACAGGCTGCAGGATTGTAGTTCTTCTTGCTGCTGCTGTCTGCCCTCTGTGGACAAGGATCTTATTTTTAATTAATTTATTTTTTGGCTGTGCCATGCAGCATGTGGGATCTTAATTCCCTGACCAGGGATTGAACCTGTGCCCCCTGCATTGGAAGCAGGGAGTCTTAACCACTAGACTGCCAGGGAGGTCCCCTATTTTATATATTTAGCAGTGTGTATATGTCAATCCCAATCTCCCAATTTATCCCTCCCCTCCCCTACCCCATGGTAACTGTAAGTTTGTTTTCTGCATTTGTAATTCTATTTCTGTTTTGTAGATAAGTTCATCTGTACCCTTTTTTTAGATTCCACATATAAGTGATATCACATGATATTTCTTTTGACTATTAATGAATAATGGTGCTTGAACATTAGTGAGTAAGTTTTTTGTTTGGATATATGCTTTCATTTCTCTAGGGTACATACCTAGGAGTGGAATTGCTGGATCATATAGTAACCTTAGGTTTAACATTTTGAGAAACTGCCAAGGTCTTTTCCAAAGTGGCTGCATCATTTTAAATTCTCATTATCAATGTTTGAGAATGTTCTAGTTTTTCCATATATATTCTCACCAACCCTTGTTTTTGTCTGACTTTTAAGAATCATCATCCTAGTGGGTGGTATCTTGCTGTGGTTTGATTTGCGTTTCCCTAATGACTAATGATGTTGAGCACTTTTCATGTGCTTGTTGGCCACTGTATACCTTCTCTGGACTTTCTTTAGTTTTTAAGTCAGTTTGAGTTAGATTTTTCTGTCACTTGTAGCATAGAGCCCTACCTGATTCAAGGAGGTATGTTTCACCTCTCTCTCACTTATCCTTTAATACAGTTTAAATATAACAGTCATACAGAGAAGTATAAAAGCAGTAAGTAGAATTCCCAATTTTCAGAGGAGCAAACCTATGTAACCATCACCCAGATTAAGAAATAAAACATTGCTAGCACCCTGGAAAGCTGCTTCACACTCCTAATCATTCTCCTTCTAAACTTTTAACATCTTAAGATAAGTTTTGTCTATTTTTAAACTTCAGACAAATGGAATCATACAGTGTGTATTCTTTTGTGCCTGAATTCTTTCCTTCAACACTCTGTGAAATCATCCAGGCTGTTGTATATAGCAGTAGTTTATGCATTTACATTGCAGTACAGTATGCTATTGAATGGATATGCCATACTTTATCCATTCTATTATTTATGGACATTTGAGTCACTCCCAGTTTTTTGATATTAAAAATAATAGTGCTATGAACATTTGTATACATCTGTTTTGGAATACTTCCAGTATCATAAAGATTTTCAATGGTATCTTCTAGAAGCTTTATTGTCTAACCTTTCACTACAACTCTCCTACAGTTTTGCACACCTTTAGTAGATTATTCCTAGGTATTTGATATTCATTGGTGATACTGTAAATCCTCCAGAAACGATTTACTTCTGTTACTAGCAGGCAGTTAGGATAGGGAAGCTTATCCTATTCTAGTCTCAGATTGATTTAGACTGGAGCTGTGCTTCATTCCTTTTAAGGATTAGGTGTTTCCTGTTACCTTCATGTAATGGACTGTATGTTTGTGTCCTTGCAAGATTCCTGTGTTGAAACCCTAACCCCAGTATGATAGTATTTGGAGGTGGGGCCTTTGGGAGGTAATTTGGTCACATGGGTGGAGCCCTAACAAATGAAATTGGTGCCATTATAAGAAGAGGCCAGAGAGCTAGGTAGCTCTCTTTCTGCCATATGAGGACACAGGAAGAAGACAGCTGTCTGTAAGCCAGGAAAAGGGCCTTCAGCAAGAACCTGTCCTTGCTGGCACCCTGATCTTGGACTTCCAGCCTCCAGAACGGAGAGAAATAGATGCTCGTTGTTTAGAACACACAGTATATGGTAATTTTTTACAGTAGTCTGAACTAAGACCTCTTACTCCTGGTAAGAAATTCCAAATGAAATCCCAAATGAAAGCTTGAGTGTTTACCAAGGACCCTCCTCTTTGGTAGGTCCTGAAAAATTTCAGAGTTTTCTCTTCATTGATGGTGCTGAAAGCTCTGCCCCACTCCTCTGCCTGTTCACCATGGCTTTCTGCTTAGCTTCTCATATGCTGCTTATGGATCAGCAAATGTGTCAAGGGGAAGAGTAGTGCCTAACATCAGACTCACTTCTTAGCACTTGCCCTTTCTCACTAGGGTTTAGACCCTCAAGTCTTGGCTACCCTGGTAGCGCTTGACTCCTTCAAACAAAGAGATTAAAAAGTATTTTACACAGCTTTTTTTTTTTTAAATTGACCTTTAAAACCTGGTATGTTTTCTGGAGGGAAGCATGTCTTTTGTTCCCTAGCCTCTGTGCGTAATTTTCTTGCTTTTCCCCATTTTCTAGTTATTTTTTCTTCCAAGTGATTGTAGGATAGAATTCATTTACATTTCAGGGGACTTCTTTAACTGATCAGAAATGTTTTCCTATTTGCTAAGTAACACTTTGATCTTACCTTTAGAGTTCTCAGGAATTAAAAGAGCATATATGTGTGTATCAACTTACAGTAGGTGTTTTTTAAAATTCAAAATATTTTCTCATGAAAACGATGTGTGGCTAGGTTTCTATAAAAGCCTAATATTTAATTATTAGGGTATAAGTGAAATATTGCATAGTAGTTACTTCAAAATAAATATATAATATTCTCACACATCAACTACATCTTACTACTTAAAAAGTGCCTTTATTGTAAAATATACATACAGAACAGAATGTATCACATATATGTACAGTTTAAAAAATAACAGAAAAATGAACACCCGTGAATCCACCGTACAGCTTACAGATACAGAAGCTCCCTTAACCTCTTCTTTTACATTCTCACCTAGTCCACTCTCACACCATCCTTTTCAAAAAACATCTCTCTGCAAAGTAGGAATTGGTGGGAATCTCCTTCATGTGATGAAGAGCTTCTACAAAAACCCTTAATAAGCTAACAGCATAACTGAATGCTTTTCCCCTAAGATAGGGAACAGTAAAAGGATATCCACTGTCTCCACATGTATTCAGCATTTTACTGGCACTTTCAGCAAACGTAGAAGGTAAGAAGAAATAAAAGGCATACAAGTTGAAAAGGAAGAAGTCAAACTGTCATTATTTACAGAAAACATGATTGTGTATGTAAAAAATTCTAAGGCATTTACAAAGAAACTACCAGAAATAACAGATGAATTTAGCAAGGACGCAATATACAAGTTAAATAGATAAAAAGCCATAGTATTTTCTTATATGTGACTTTTGCAGCCCAGCTGGTGAAGCTTGGGATCTCGCCTTTGCAGGGCTGCCAAGCAGAAGCGCGTGAGGCTCCGCGCCACAGAGAGGCACTCCAGAGCTCCCTGGAGAAGGCAGTGTCTAGAGCCCTGACTGGAGAGCAGGGCTGACGATGCAGGGGTGAAACGGGGTTGTCTGCAGTGGTGGTTCGTAAGGAAGACCCTGAGGGCACTTGCACCTGTGCTGCTCAGGAGTTCGTCCCCACCTTAGCACTTGCTGGGCTGCAGCTCTCCCTGGCCGCCTGGACACTCTGGTCATCACAGGAGACTGGGCATTCCCGCGAATCTGGGCATCCCGCAAGCCGGCCCCTACCTGCGCAGGAGGTGGGTTGCGCCCGCTCTCTGGCTCTGAGCAGGCTCTGACTCCCAGTGACTCGGAAGAAAGGACTGGAGGATGCACAGGCATTGATTTCCAAAGCTGCTGCCCGGGCCAGGCGCCGAGGGGCCTGCAGGCTGCCGGACAGGGCCAGCTGGGTGGGGTTTGGGCCTCCGTAGTCTTGGACAGTCTCCCGGAGCGCGGGTCCCCTGGGCCCAAACAGCCGCAACGAAGAGAGCTGGTGGGCGGTTGGGCTCGCCCTTTGCCCTTTGGCGCCCTTCTCTGGCGTGCCTTTTCTCTGACTCGGGTTCCAACGCAGCGTCACGAGCATCGCGCGCGCGTGGCCGCTTGCCTTGCCCCTAGGAGTCAGTAGCCAGACGACCTCTCTGGACTTTGGCTCCAGTCGCAGGGGCGGAGGGCACACAAACTGCTCTTCTCGGGCAACTTCCTCCGAAAACTTTACCCCTGCTCGCCCATTGCCCGTGAGTTAATCCTGCGTCTGGGCGCTCCATCCATCCCTCCGGGATCTCTTTGCTCTCTGGCGCCTCCCATCCTCCTCATGGGCAGTTTCCACGCGAATCCTGTGCTTTCACCTCCCCCACCCACTGTTGTACAGTTACAGCTCCCGGAAGTATAGTATCCCATCCTGCAGGCTCAGTACTCGGCCCCCGGGCTCCTTCTCTCTGTGTCCTCACAACTGTGACCACTCAGAAGAAGCTGATACCGTCTGCTCGCATCTCCAAGATGTTCTCCACTTCGCGGTCACCCAGGAATGGTAAATAGTCCTCCTTCCGGGAGCAAATGGACCCTCCACCACTGGCCACAAGAGCCGTTAGTTACCTTTATGAGACTGGTGCCATCTGGTCATCCCCCAGATCCTTGCTCAAAGGAGACTGAGCTGAGGGCCCTAGGAGAGCACAGGGAAGGAGAACTGACAACTAATGACCAAAGGCAGGATGTTCATAGAAGAGGCCCCACGCAGTGTGAGTGTACCATCAGCATTTAGGCCTCTGAAAGCCAATGGAGTGTCAGTTCCTTCAGGTGCAGTCCTGGGTTTCTGAAGGGAAACCTCCAATCCAAGCCCCAGAAAATAGATTAAGAAAAGCCTCATGTCCTCTGTGAGCTGCTTCACCAAAGGCCATGCCATGACCAGCTCACAGCACCCTGCTGGAGGTGTCCCGCCTCCTGGGAGGGGTGATACAGGTGCATCAGGGCTCTCTGGTCCAGCCTCATCCAGCTTCTGCTAACCAAGAAGTTGTCAAAGGCAGTGCTTGATGAAGGCCATAGGTTCAGTTCTCCAGCTCACTGATGTCCAAGAAGACAACAGGGAGAGAAGCTTTCAGACCTGTCAAGGAGGACTCCTTCACCACATTTACCAGTTGTAGACCCTGCAAATGGAAAATTCCAGTGCCGCTGCTGTGCTCCTGCCACTGTTGTAGGGTGGAGGTGAGCTGCCCTCACCTCCCCAGCTTCCTTGTACAGTCATTGCTGAAGACCTGGGTTTGGAGAAGACAGCTGAGCGCCAGTGATTTAATAAGGCTTTGGAGGATAGAACTGAGGCCAGTCAGCCTGTCCTCAGCCACTTTCACCTTGCAGATCCAGGTTACTAAAACGTTACCTGTTCCTGAATTGTCCGACCTGCCAGGTCCCCAGTCCTGTGTGCCCCTCTGCCTTTTCTCACGCCACAGATTGATTGTGAAATGAGATGTACAATTGCTAGTTCTTCTTTTGCTGTTCATGCCAACCCTGTTTCTTCTTTTAGGGTCAGGCTCACTTTTGGGGTTCCACTTAGTAATGAGAAAGAAGGCCCTTGCATTCCCCCCCCTCAGTCATAGCTGCAGCATCTTCTGTTTTTTTTTTTTGTTTTTTTTTTGCGGTACGCGGGCCTCTCACTGTTGTGACCAGGGCACGAACCCGTGTCCCCTGCACTGGCAGGCGGACTCTCAACCACTGCACCACCAGGGAAGCCCTGCATCTTCTGTTTTGACCTCTCACGCCTCCTAGCTCCTCAGTCCTCTCTTTCAGTCTGCTTCCTACAGGAGGAGTCACCTACACCTATGTGTGGATTCTCCTCCCTTTTTCATACAGAGCCCTCATCCAGTCACCTTCACTGGTCCTCAGTCTTTACCTGCCAGCCCATCACTGTCTCTAGAGTTGCCTCCACTCCTGGGTCAGCACCTCTGCACACTCTGCATCGAGACCTGCCTTTGACTCTTATGAAATTGATATGGTTACTATGCCCCCTCCCCATGCTGTCATGTCTAGTCTCCTGTCTCCAGTGAAAACATCTTCCCATTTTCCACGGAGTTCCTTGGTTCTGAAAACGTCACCTAATGACAGCATTGCCTCAGGCCCAGTTTCCACCAGCTTGCCTGCAGAGTTGGTCAGCAACCCAAATGCAACTTGCAAACTCCTTTTGTTCCAGGAACTGCCTCTCAGCCCACATTTGGAGAACCTGATGGACTGCAGCCTGGAGCCACCAATGGCAGCTCTTGGAAACCAGGCAGCCCCAGTACAAGCTCCTAATTTAACCTCTGCCACAGCCCAGCCATCCAGTGGCAGCACAACTCAACCAGGTTTGTGGGTTTGACAGCCCCAGTTTCCACCTTTGGCATCCCTATCAGCATCCAGCCGGCCTTTGGAGACACCCCTGGCATTCTTCCCACTGGCACAGCCACTGCTTGTGGCTTAGAGCCGCTACCAGTATGCCCGGCACTGGGAACAGTAGTTCATGTTAGCTAACACCATTGAAGACCCATTTGCTTTTGTGGGATCTGCAGCCCTTACGGGTAGTGGCAGCTTTGGGATGAGTGTGGCTGCCCAGGCCCCACCTCCATTCTGGAGCACTCAGCTTTGGTGCAGGACCAAGCAGAAGCTAGTCCTCTAAGCTGGGGACACTTAGACCTGAGCCGCAGGGTTCTGCTGGCTTATAGCACTCCACTTGCAAATGGAAAGTCTATTTCTACAGAGAGCAAATCTGTCCTGAGAGACACTTTCCTTCCTGCCTGTCATCAGAGCATTTGGGGCTGGTCTGGCAGAGGCATGTCTGTGACTACTGGGCGCCAGTCAGCACCACTGAGAAGAGATGAGTGCCAGGTTACACTTCTGTTTGTCCTAGTGGCCACATCGGCTGGGATGCTTCATGCCAGAGCA
The DNA here is from genome assembly GCF_000442215.2 of Lipotes vexillifer. Taxonomy (NCBI): domain Eukaryota; kingdom Metazoa; phylum Chordata; class Mammalia; order Artiodactyla; family Lipotidae; genus Lipotes; species Lipotes vexillifer. Next base: position 161,995 of record NW_006795230.1, on the reverse strand, counting down.
CATCCGTTGTAGTGGGAGGGACCAGTACCATGCTTATGTTGGGCAGTGCTTCGCTCAGCGCTTTCTGTCAGAGCTCCTAGAGTCCCCCTGGCCACAGGACATGGACAGGATCAGCACCATTCTTGTGCCTGGAGATACTTCTCTTCATGCCTATAATCAGAGCACCTGAGGCACACCTGGCCAGAGTTCATCCTTAGAAGTTGCAGCAGCCAGTGCCATACCTATGCTTGTAGGCCCTTATGTTCCCTCCTACAGTCAGAGCCCCTGGGACCCATGTGGTGTAGTGGAAGAAGACAGCACAAAACTTGTGCTTGGGGACCTTCCCACTATAATTCTGAGTTTCTGGGGTGCTTATGGTCAAAGCACTTCTGTTACAGTCAGAGGAACAATGTTATACATTTTTAGGGAGACATTTCTACTTGTGCCTGCAGTGAGAATACCTGGTAATCCAGCCATGGTATCCTCTTTGAGTTTTGGGGGGCAGCGCTACTGAGGAAGTACCTGTGCTTGGAGGCACTTCTGTTCCTACCTTTGGTCAGAGCAATTACAACTCTGTGGTCACAGCAAGCATCAGCTTTTCCTTGGGGGCATTTTTGTCACTTGCGGGAGACAAAAGTGTAGGACCACCAACCTTCATTTTCTCCTAGTGCAAGATGCAGATCTCAGCAATTAAGAAGCAAAAGCTTCCATGAATGGACTTGCTCTGCTGGGAAGAGGCTCAGTTCCTTGTAGTTATGTCAAATAAACTTAACCTCTCTCCATCTTCCTACTGCAAGTTGGAGGTCCTACACCTCAGGGTATTTGTGTGTGTCAGACAGTATGGGACAGATAAAGCTGGTCAGAAGTCAACATTCAGGTCTTGAAAAGTCCCACTGTTGAGAGTTGAAGAGAGCTCTGTACATATCAGCTGAACACTTCCTGGCTTTGACTTTTAGCCTGAATGACCCAAGCTCTGGATCAGTTTTCATCTCATCTTGGAACTGGTAGGACACCCCTCTTCTGCTTACAGCTGCCCCTTCTCCTTACTCATTGCCTCAATGGGCCCTTATCTTTTTGTCCCAGATTATGTATATAAAGCTTTGTTCTTACTAATTCTTTCTCTGCTCATGTGTCTTTGCTGTTTGACTCAACTTTGGAGGAAGAGTTGGTGTGTATGAATGCTGATGTGTTTGGCCAAACTTAACTGTGCAAAGTTTTCTGTAGCCCAGTGAACAGGGAGTAGACGTGCCCACATTTGATGACTTCAGATGTTGGACTTTCTGGTCTCTGTGCTTCTAGTGTAAAGGATGGCAACCAGGAGAACATGAGATCCAGAGGACAGAGAGGCAGACGGTGTCTTTCCCTTGCCTCTTCTCTCTGAGCTTCTATCCTACCATCTGACCTCACTGTTAGGTGAGACTATTGCTGATGTGTGTTCAGAAACCACACTTTACAATTTTAGTCACGTAAAAATGTTTCAGTGTCTCTTTTGGCATCTTTTTCTTTAATCTAGGCTTGGGTCAGTTATCACACTTTACCCAGAGAGGATGGATGGGCCTGGCATCTAGTCTCATGGACCTGTGTGAATAAAGGCAAGAAGAGCTCACACCTACTCGGTAGTGATTGAAAATGTAAACATATTGCATATTATAGTTGTTATACTGCTTAAAAACTCAGAACATATCCCTTTTCGGGGGAGTAAGTAGATAGGGCCTATTTGGGAAAATAACCAGTTTGGTTCAGTCATTCATTTATTCATTCATTTATTTATTTATTTTTGGCTGTGTTGGGTCTTCGTTGCTGCGTGCGGGCTTTCTCTAGTTGCGGTGAGGGGGGGCTACTCTTTGTTGCGGTGCACGGGCTTCTCATTGCAGTAGCTTCTCTTGTTGCGGAGCACGGGCTCTAGGTGCACGGGTTTCAATAATTGTGGCACGTGGGCTCAGTAGTTGTGGCTTGCAGGCTCTAGAGCGCAGGCTCAGTAGTTGTGGTACACGGGCTTAGTTGCTCCACGGCATGTGAGATCTTCCTGGACAAGGGCTCGAACCCGTGTCCCCAGCATTGGCAGGTGGATTCTTAACCACTGCACCACCAGGGAAGCCCAACCAGTTTGGTTTTTTTCTATACCACGAAAATATCAAACTGCAAGAATTACATTTTCACCCAAATCTGGCTGACTTTAGAGTCCTGCTGTCTCCACTAGACTTAATTGCTAACAATTCAATCTTTTCTAAGGCATTTCACAACAGGAGAACCTAACTTATGATGGGGGAAGGAGAAAAGTACAAGCATTGCCCCCAGAAACATCCATATTATTTTATTAGACATTTATTCAGTTATGACTTTATACTAGACTCTGCCCTAGGCCCTAGTGATAGAGAGTTAAAAGAAGTATCTTGCCCCAGAGGAGTTTACAATTTAATGGGAAGACAGATGAATACACCAAAAATTACAATTGGAAGGGTAAGTGTTAGAATAACGGGAGCACGAATGAAGGACATCAAACCAGGTCTGTAGTAGAAGAAATTTGAGTTGCTCCTTAAAGAAAAAAGAGGAAGCAGCCAGGTGGAGAAGGGCAGTTTTCAGATCAAGTAAATGCTATGTGAAAAGTCCAGGAAGAAAGTGAGATAATGAGCCAGTGGGGCACCAGGCAGGAGTCAGGTGTGTCTGGTGACTGAATCTGGGGGTGGAAGGTGCTGCTGTAGGATTGAGGAGGGACAGATCGTGGATAAACATACCATGATGAGGCATTTGTCTAATATCCTGAAAGTAAGCACAGTCATGAAAGGATTGTGAGCAAATAAGGGCAAGATTGTATGTAGGGACTTGCCTGGCAGTCCAGTGGTTAGGACGTCAAGCTCCCAATGCAGGGGGCACAGGTTCGACCCCTGGTTGGAGAACTAAGATTCTGCATGCTTCACAGCGTGATCAACAAGAAAAAAAAAGATAATAGGTAGACTTTAGAAACATCCATGTGGTTGTGTGAGAAGGAAGAGTTAAATGGGAGCTAGAGCAGAGGCAAAGAAGCTTATAGGAAGCTTTGCAGTGACACAGGCAAAGACAAGACAATGATGCCGTCACCTGGCAGTGGGAAAGGTGAGGAGGTAACAGGAGAGGGAGGTGAAGTAGGTAACTGCAACAAGACTAGCTGTATTCTAGTCATCTTTTGTGGGTGAAATGGACACAAGCAGTTTTGGCAAAAATAATATACATTCATTTTTAATAGTGCAAGGTTTCTGTGGAAGATCCAGATATTCAAAAGGCAATTCATTCACTCATTATCAATTTAACACATTTATCAAGCATCTGGGATGTGCTAAGGACCACTCTAGGTAGTAGCATCAATTACAAAAAGGCAAAATCCCTGCCTTTGTAGAGCCTACATCCTAGTGGGAGGGGAAGAAATAATAAACAATAAATATAAGTAAATTATCTGGTAAGTTAGCCAATAACAAATGCTAAGGAGTTTACAGCAATATATAGGGATTGAGATTGTAGTAGAGAGAAGCATAAGTTTCATTTTTTAAAAAAAATTTTAATTTTTGGGTGCATTGGGTCTTAGTTGCAGTGCACAGGCTTTTCATTGTGGTGACTTCTCTTGTTGCAGAGCATGGGCTCTAGGCACACGGGCTCAGTAGTTGCAGCATGCAGGCAGTAGAGCATGCAGGCTTCAGTAGTTGTGGCACGTGGGCTCAGTATTTGTGGTGCACGGGCTTAGTTGCTCCATGGCATGTAGGATCTTCCTGGACCAGGGCTTGAACCCATGTCCCCTGCATTGGCAGGTGGATTCTTAACCACTGTGCCACCAGGGAGGTCCCAAGTTTCATTTTTAAAAGGGTGGACAAAGCAAGTCTTAGTGTGAAGGTAGGATTTGGGCAACTGAGTGAGCCACACAGATACAAAGGAGAAGCATTCCAGATATTGGGACTAGGCACCACAAAGCCCAGAGGAAGGATGCCTGGTGTTCTCAGGAGCAGAAAGTAATCTAATGGGTCAGGAATGGGATCAAGAAATGGGAGAGTGGGAAGAGAGGAGGATGGAGAGGAAAGGGGGCTCCCAGGCTATGTAGGACTTTGTGGGCTATCATAAGAAAGTTGCCTTTTGTTTGGTGTTGAGAATGTTTAGAGGGTTTAGAGCAAAGAATGACATGATCTGACAAGTTTTAATAGGATTGTTTTGGTTGCCAGTATGGTAGTAGAGCAGGAAGACCAGTAGGGAATCTAAGGCCATAGTCCAAATCAGGTGTAACGATGGCTTGGACACAGTGATAGCAGTGGTGGTCAGATTTTGTACATATTTAGAAATATTTGCCATTAGGCTGGATGACAGGCGTGTGTGTAGGTGAGGGAGAGAAGGTCATGGAGTTGCTATCCTAGCCTAGACAACGATTTTGGCCTCATCAATGAGTACTTGGTTACTTTACCCATGGAAACAGATGACCGAAGGAGAATTCATAGAAGGAGAAACTAAGAAAGGGAAAGTGGGAGGATAACAAATTCCTCAACATGTGTGGTTAAGGTCTTGGCTGTATATTTGGGGGAAATGCTGAGATCTTAACTTCAACCCATCTCAAAGGTAGATTTTAGATAGATTTAAGACACCAGGTATTAAAAACAAAATTAGGATATTTTTTTAAAAAGTAGAGGATATGATATTTATAATCTTGGGAAAAATCATAAAATACTGAGGAAAGTGACTCCATTGAAATGAAAAACCTTGTATTTAAAAATGATAAGATTAAAAGAAAGAGGACAGACTTCCAACTTCTTCTCATCAAAAGAGAGAACTTCTCATTCATTCAGGAAATGAATTGGCAAGACACAGACTGGGAAAATACTTGCAAAGCATGTATCTAACACAGGACTAGTGTGAGGGTTATATGAAGTCCTATAACTCAGTAATAGAATGTCAAGCCACTCAATAAAATATGGCTAAAACATTCGGACAGTCCTTTTATAAGGACGATTCACCAGTGTCCAATAATCACATAAAAAAGTGCTCAACATTAGTCATCAGGAAAAGGACAATTAAAACCACAGTGAGATGCCATTACACACCCACCAGAATGGATACGGTTTAAAAAGCCTGATAACTTTAAATGTCAGCAGAGAGATGGAGTAGCTGGAACTCTCCTAAACCTGAGTTAAGAGTATAAAATGGTACAACCACTTTGAGAAAAGTTCATGCAGTTTCTCATAAAATTGCATGAGAAACTACCCTGAGTCAACCATTTTATCCCTAAATATTTACTCAAGAGAAATGAAAACTTACGTACATAAAAAGATTTGTTGTACCAAAATATCCATAGCAGCTTTATTCAAAGTAGAAATATTTCATCCATAAGAGAAAGGAAAACAAACTTTGCTGTATTCAGCCTACTCAGCTATCAAAAGGAATGGATCCTGATAACAGGAAACAGGGAGCAGTCACAGAAATTTAATGCTGAGTGAAAGAAGCCTTGCACACAGGAGTGCATCCTGTATGTTTCCACATATACGAAATGCTGGAACAGTCCGAGTTAACCTGAAGTGGAAATAATCTCTGAAAACGTGGGAAGGAGTGTGGGAAGACTGTCTGAACCCGGAGGTGCAGCTGGGCCTCAGCAGTGAGCAGAGCAGGGAATTGCCAGCTCAGGGTCCAGGGTCACCCTTGGCTGGGGTGACCTCCAAGAGCTGAGCTGTTCTTTCCCTGGGCTGCCGGCCTGCTGCAGATTTAGTACAGCATTTTGTAGGTGAAGTTACCAGTTTAACGCTGCAGTATCAATGGAACGATAAATAGAAATGCTGGATGACATTTTGTTCAGTGAGATCAGCGGGTATGTGCATTTCTCTGCAGCAAATAAGCTGCACTTGGTCTTGATGGAAAGGAGGGAGGAAAGTACAAATGGGAACTTCTGAACCTCTGCCCTTTTTCCTCCTCCTTTAGGTGAGATTTATAGTTTTCTTGTTATATTTTTACCTAACTTGTTAAAATGAGAAAATATATGAGGAAGCATTTAAAGAAGGTAAAGCAGAGTGCATTTTAGGTATTCTCGCTGCTGTAGGTAGAATTCTAAGATAGCCCCAAGATTCCCACTCCTTGGTGTAGACGTCCTGGGTCGTCCTCTCCCCTTGAGAAGGGCCTGTGAATACGATGTGCTTATCACTCTCAGTGATTATGCTCCCCTTTATGGCAAAAGAGACATTATCCTGTGTGGCCCGACCTAATCCGGTGAGTCCTTAAAAGTGAGGAGAAGCTGCAGCAGACTCTCCTGCTGGCCTGGACGAAAGCAAATGGCCTTGTTGTGGACCACCTTTAGAGGGGCCATGTGGCTAGGAACTGAGGGCAGCCCCCAGATGACAATCAGCCAGAAGATGTGACCTTAGTCCTACAGCTGCAAGGAATACAATTCAGCCAACAATTTGAATGAACCTGAGAGGATCCAGAGCCCCAGATTAGACCGTGATTTCAGCCTTGTGAGACCCTGAGCAGAGAGCTCAGCTCCACTGTTCCTGGGCTTCTGACCTATGGAAACTATGCGATAATAAATATAAAAGTAACTCATAATAAAAATGAATAAATAATAAATATTTAAGCCAGTAGGTTTGTGGTGGTAATTTAAAAAATTTTTTTAATTAAAAAAATTTTTTAACTTAATTTTTATTTTATATTGGGGTATAGTTGATTTACAGTGTTGTGTTTCAGGTGTGTGGCAAAGTGATTCAGTTATACATATACATATATCCATTCTTTTTCAGATGATTTTCCAATATAGGTTATTTCAGAATACTGATTAGAGTTCCCTGTGCTATGCAGTAGGTCCTGGTTGATTGTTTTACATATAGTAGTGTGTATATGTTAATCCCAACCTCCTAATTTATCCCTCCCCACAGTGTTTTCCCTTTGGTAACCATAAGTTTGTTTTTAAAGTCTGTGAGTCTGTTTTGTAAATAAGTTCATTTGTATCATCTTTTTAGATTCCACATGTATGTGACATCATATGATATTTGTCTTCCTCTGTCTAACTTACTTCACTCAATATGACAGTCTCTAGGTCCATCCGTGCTGCTGCAAGTGGCATTATTTCATTCTCCTTTATCACTGTGGAATATGCAGTATGCCATTGAATATATGTACCACATCTTCTTTATCCATTTCTCTGTCGATGGACATTTAGGTTGCTTCCATGTCCTGGCTATTATAAATAGTGCTGCAATAAACATTAGGGTGCATGTATCTTTTCAAATTATGGTTTTCTCTGGATATATGCCCAGGAGTGGGATTGCTGGGTCATATGGTAGCTCTATTTTTAGTTTTTTAAGGAACCTCCATACTGTTCTCCATAGTGGCTGTACCAATTTATATTTCCAGCAACAGCGTAGCAGGGTTCCTTTTCTCCACACCCTCTTCAGCATTTATTGTCTGTAGACTTTTTTATCATGGCCATTCTGACTGGTGTGAGGTGATACCTCATTGTAGTTTTGATCTGCATTTTCATGCAGCATTTGAAAATGAATATACTCACATACCTAGTGCCTTTGGTAGATGCTAGAAAGGTTTTCAATTCAGGAAATGTTACTAGAAGTAAGACGAGAGGCTAGCATGGACGGCGTTGCTTGAACCAGACCAGACCTCTTGGAAATCGAAGCACAGGGAGACTTGGAAAGAGTCCCAGGAGAGCCTGAGAGGCATGTTCCCTGAGGTGAGGAAAGAGGAGGGGTCTTTCTCCTCAGGCATGAGCTGGGTGTGTGCGAGCCAGGCATAAAACCTCATGCTCTGGATGTGACCAGAGTGTTTCTGTGCCCTTAGTTGGGATAAAGAATCTTGCCTGAGAAAAGAGGCTGGTTCTCTCACTGATGAGTGTAATACTATTTAGTTGGGTGATTCATACTTTCACCATCATGTATGCCTTCTCTGTGGCTTGGTTTCCTGGGGTCTTTATTCTAAGGGGGGCATAGTGTAGAGAGCATGCTGAACCTTGTCCACTATGAATCACAGGTGCTTGCATTTGGACATATTCTTAGAGGGTGCCCATCCTGACTCATGACACCTCTGGCACAGGGTTCTCCAGACTCTGCTCTCACCAGCCCAGTGACTACAGCTGTGGCTTTGTGTGGCTGTCCCATCCTTGGGCAGCTTGAGTGGTTTGGAATAGGGCTTGTAAAGATGAGGTCCTTTAGATATGTGAACATTAGTAATATCTCTTTCTAATTTTCCCTCTTTTCGCCACTTAAACATATATTTTTTTCCCTTTGATTATTCTACCTCTCAAAAAAGTTCCAGAGCCACCACCCTCCTCCCTGGACACCCTATAGAAACTTTATGTCTAACAGTGATGCTCTTGGTAAACTAGTTGTCAACATGGCTCAAAGCCACCTTCTTCCATTTAGCACTGACTAATATGGCTTTGTGGTTAACTATTAGGTTAGTTAATTTACATATTCTGACAGGCTTGAGTGAGCTTATGTGTGCCTGCAATTTTGCAAGGATCCAGGGAATAAAAATAAAGTGCTCTCTTACTATCAGGGCTTAAAATTTAGCTGGAAAAATAGCATGTCAACAATTAATAAAATGACATATGATGAATAAGTAATAATTATCTGCATGAATTAACAGCTTTGAAGAAATTCAAGATACTGTGTAATCCCCACTCTCTCCTTTTCTTTATTTACACCAAATTTTATGAAAGGTTACTCTTGGGAATGCTCAAACTCTCTGAGGAGATTTGTAGAGTGCCCCCTTCCCCCATGGCAACCCCAGTCCCAGTTGCTGCAGCAGAGACTTCAGTGGCAAGTAGCCCTGATGCTATTTCCTTGTTCATATGCTGGAAAGGACCTGAATTAAAGAATGACACTAGGGCTTCCCTGGTGGCGCAGTGGTTGAGAGTCCGCCTGCCGATGCAGGGGACACGGGTTCGTGCCCCGGTCCGGGAAGATCCCACATGCCGCGGAGTGGCTGGGCCCGTGAGCCATGGCCGCTGAGCCTGTGCGTCTGGAGCCTGTGCTCCGCAACGGGAGAGGCCACGACAGTGAGAGGCCCGCGTACCGCAAAAAAACAAAACAAAACAAAAAAAGAATGACACTATATCTCATGTGAAATGAGAATCCCCATGCAGGCCACTTCTGAAAGTTTGATTATCTTAGATTCTGCATATAAGTGAGATTGTACAGTGTTTGTCTTTGTGTCTGGCTTACTTCATTTAGTATCCTTCAGGTCCATCCCTGTTGTTGCAAATGGCAATTTTTTTTTTAAAAGGCTGAATAATATTCCATTGTAAATATATACTACATTTTCTTTATCCATTCATTTAACATTTAGGTTAAAAGGGGTAAAGGACTTGAGTAGACAGTTCTCCAAAGAACACATAGAAATGGCCAACAGGGATATGAAAAGGTGCTCAAAATCACTAATCAGGGAATTGCAAGTCAAAACCACAAGGAGGGCTTCCCTGGTGGCGCAGTGGTTGAAAGTCCGCCTGCCAATGCAGGGGACACGGTTTCCTGCCCTGGTTTGGGAAGATCCCACATGCCGCGGAGCAGCTGGGCCCGTGAGCCCTGGCCACTGGACCTGCACGTCTGGAGCCTGCGCTCCGCAACGGGAGAGGCCACAACACTGAGAGGCCCGCGTGCCGCAAAAAAAAAAAAAAAAAAAAACCCACAAGGAGCTATCACTGCACACCTGTTAGAATAACTATTATGTAAAAAAACAAAAAACAAAAGAGTTGTTGAAGATGTGGAGGAAGGGGAACCAATACTGTTGGAGGAATTGTAAAATGGTGCAGCTACCATTTTATGGAAATGGTATGGAAAAAAGTATGGAAGGTACTCAAAAAATTAAAAATGGAACTGCTGTATGATCCAGCAATCCTATTTTGGGGTATTTATTCAAAGGAATTGGAATCAGGATCTCAGATACTTGCACTCCTATGTTCACTGCAGCATTATTCACAATAGCTAAGATGTAGAAGTTATTTTTTAAAGTGAGCAACCCTCATTTTTATGTGAAATCTTCAATTTTAAAAGGGACAAATAATATAAATCAACGAAACTCTTTGCAAAACAACAAAAGGTCTACATTTGGTATCGGTGACCGTTGTTCTAAGCACTTTGTACAAATTAAATTAACTCTGCAGTTCTAGGTGAGAATCATCTGTACAGGTAGGGGGCCTAGAATGCAGGAAAAATGGCTTGGGGTCCCATGGCACAGATGGGTCAGCTGGAACCCTCACGGTGGAGGTTAGGGATGGCCTGAGCCGCATACTGTCCTCTCTTCTGCTGACCTGGTCCAGTGCCGGACCCACACACTCTGCTGACACAGGGAATGTTTCCTTTCTCCAGCTCTCTTCATCTGTTTTCTCTTTCCTCTCCTTCTCTCTGTTTTCTGGGTTTTAGTGATGGGATGTGGAAGAAGAAACAATAAAACTTTCCAATAAAAATGCTAAGTTACAAGCTTTTGTTCCTAACAGGCGTCAGGCAAAACTCACTGTTACAACAGAGGAACTTAATTAGTGAATTGGACTTTCGTTCAAAACGTATACAGGAGTCTATAGGCACTGGGCAAACGCTGCTCTCTCCGGATCTGTCCTTGCCCTGGAGCTGTTACAAAGAAAGTGTCACTACCCTGAATTCCTACTTCAGGAAGAGAGACCCATCAGCCAAAGGGGGGCAATCTTTCCCATAGCTTATGCTGACGCTGTGGGGAGAATGCAGCCTCCAGAGAGGCTCAGACCTCTAAGGGCAGAGAGGGAAAATGGTAACACCACTGAGTGGCAGCCCATCGTACAGAGCGGCTGGGGTAGAGCCTCCAGTAGATCTCACCCTCAAGGCCAGGGTCTCAAGGACGGTGTTTGGAGAAAATCTTATCAGCGATGCTGTCTCCTTTTCCTCCTCCGCTTCCTCTTTTCCTCCTTTTGTCTTCTCTTCCTCCTCTTCCCCCTCCCCTTGCCTTTTCCCTCCTACTTAAAAAAGTTACTTTTAAAAAATACTACGTAAGACAAAGTAGTTGAAACAATAAGGAATATTTCCCTGTTTCTTATGTAGTTACCTGAGAGAGTGTGTGTGTGTGTCTTTGTGTGTTGAGGAGGAGAGAGGGGGTAGTGGTTTCACATAGCAGACGGATGAGTGAAAGGCAGAACTCTGCTTTTAATGACAAAAGTGTCAGAGAAAAGGCTACAGTCTGAGGTACATGTGAGAATCAAAGGGACATGCATTCTGCTTTTTTGGCTTCTTTTGTGTAGGTGCTACTGAGGAGCACAGTAGGGGTAAAGTCAGGGGTCAAGAGGGCTCTCTAATATTGTATCAGTTGCTAGTTATAGCTACCTCAGCACAGTCCATAAGATGATACTGTCTTGGGGCAAAGAGTCCTCCATTGGATGGATAGACAGTGCCACAACTTCCTTCCTTTCCTCTACATCCTTAATAAATAAGCTTAGTTTAAGACCTGAGTGTTTCTGCACTTTGGGTGTATTATGAAGAATAGTGATAAACTGTAATCCTTCCCTTATTGTTTTTTTTTTTTTAACATCTTTACTGTGGTATAATTGCTTTACAATGGTGAGTTAGTTCCTGCTTTATAACAAAGTGAATCAGCTATACATGTTCCCATATCTCCTGCCTCTTGCATCTCCCTCTTACCTTCCCTTTCCCACCCCTCTAGGTGGTCACTGAACACGGAGCTGATCTCCCTGTGCTATGCGGCTGCTTCCCACTAGCTATCTATTTTACATTTGGTAGTGTATGTATGTCCATGCCAGCCTCTCACTTTGTTCCAGCTTACCCTTCCCTCTCCCTGTGTACTCAAGTCCATTCTCTACCTCTGTGCCTTTATTCCTGTCCTGCTCCTAGGTTCTTCAGAACCATTTTTTTTTTTTTTTTAGATTCCATGTATATGTGTTAGCATATGGTATTATTCTCTTTCTTACTTACTTCACTCTGTATGACAGACTCTAGGTCCATCCATCTTACTACAAATAGCTCAATTTTGTTCCTTTTTATGGCTGAGTAATATTCCATTGTATATATGTGCCACTTCTTCTTTATCCCTTCATTTGTTGATGTTGATGGACACTTAGGTTGCTTCCATGTCCTGGCTGTTGTAAAAAGAGCTGCAATGAACATTGTGGTACATGACTCTTTTTGAATTCTGGTTTTCTCAGGGTACATGCCCAGTAGTGGGATTGCTGGGTCATATGGTAGTTCTATTTTAGTTTTGTAAGGAACCTCCATACTGTTCTCCATAGTGGCTGTATCAGTTTACACTCCCACCAACAGTGCAAGAGGGTTCCCTTTCTCCACACCCTCTCCAGCATTTACTGTTTGTAGATTTTTTGATGATGGCCATTCTGATGGGTGTGAGGTGATACCTCATTGTAGTTTTGATTTGCATTTCTCACATGATTAGTGATGTTGAGCATCCTTTCACGTGTTTGTTGGCAATCTGTATATCTTCTTTGGAGAAATGTCTATTTAGGTCTTCTGCCCATTTTTGGATTGGGTTGTTTATTTTGTTGATATTGAGCTGCATGAGCTGCTTGTAAATTTTGGAGATTAATCCTTTGTCAGTTGCTTCATTTGCAAATATTTGCTCCTGTTCTGAGAGTTGTCTTTTCGTCTTGTTTATGGTTTCCTTTGCTCTGCAAAAGCTTTTAAGGTTCATTACGTCCCATTTGTCTACTTTTGTTTTTATTTCCATTTTTCTAGGAGATGGGTGAAAAAGGATCTGGCTGTGACTTACGTCATAGAGTGTTCTTCCTATGTTTTCCTCTAAGAGTTTTTAAGTGTCTGGCCTTACATTTAGGTCTTTAATGCATTTAGAGTTTATTTTTGTGTATGGTGTTAGGGAGTGTTCTAATTTCATTCTTTTACATGTAGCTGTCCAGTTTTCCCAGCACCACTTATTGAAGGGGCTGTCTTTTCTTCATTGTATATTCTTGCCTCCTTTATCAAAAATAAGGTGACCATAGGTGCATGGGTTTATCTCTGGGCTTTCTATCCTGTTCCATTGATCTGTATTTCTGTTTTTGTGCCAGTACCATACTGTCTTGATTACTGTAGCTTTGTAGTGTAGTCTGAAGTCTGGGAGCCTGATTCCTCCAACTCTGTTTTTCTTTCTCAAGATTGCTTTGGCTATTCAGGGTCCTTTGTGTTTCCATACAAATTATGAAATTTTTTGTTCTATTTTGGTGAAAACTGCCATTGGTAGTTTGATAGGGACGGCATTGAATCTGTAGATTGCTTTGGGTAGTACAGTTATTTTCCCAATGTCGATTCTTCCAGTCTAAGAACATGGTATCTCTTTCCATCTGTTTGTATTGTCTTTGATTTCTTTCATCAGTGTCTGATAGTTTTCTGCATACAGCTCTTTTGCCTCCTTAGGTAGGTCTATTCTTAGGTATTTTATTCTTTTTATTGCAGTGGTAAATGGGAGTATTTCCTTGGTTTCTCCTTCTGAGTTTTCGTTGTTACTGTATAGGAATGCTAGAAATTTCTGTGCATTAATTTTGTGTCCTGCTACTTCACCAAATTCACTGATTAGCTCTAGTATTTTTCTGGTGGCATCTTTAGGATCTTCTATGTATATTATCATGTTATCTGCAAACAGTGACAGTTTTACTTCTTCTTTTCCAATTTGGATTCCTTTTATTTCTTTTTCTTCTCTTGTTGCCGTGACTAAAACTTCCAAAACTATGTTGAATAATAGTGGTGAGAGTGGGCACCCTTGTCTTGTTCCTGATCTTAGAGGAAATGCTTTCAGTTTTTCACCGTAAAGAATGATGTTGGCTGTGGGTTTGTCATATATGACTTTTATTATGTTGGGGTAAGTTCCCTCTATGCTAAGTTTATGGAGAGATTTTTATCATAAATGGGTGTTGAATTTTGTCGAAAGCTTTTTCTGCACCTATTGAGATGATCATATGGTTTTTCTTCTTCAGTTTGTTAATATGGTGTATCACATTGTTTGATTTGCATATATTGAAGAATCCTTGCATTCCTGTGATAGACCCCACTTGATCATGGTGAATGATCCTTTTTAATGGGCTGTTGGGTTCTGTTTGATAGTATTTTTTGAGGATTTTTGCATCTATGTTCATCAGTGGTAGTGCCCTGTAGTTTTCTTTCTTAGTGACATCTTTGTCTCGTTTTGGTATCAGAGTGATGGTGGCCTCGTAGAATGAGTTTGGGAGTGTTCCTCCCTCTGCTATATTTTGGAAGAGTTTGAGAAGGATAGGTGTTAGCTCTTCTCTAAATGTTTGATAGAGTTCACCTGTGAAGCCATCTGGTCCTGGGCTTTTGTTTTTTGGAAGAGCTTTAATCACAGTCTCAATTTCAGTGCTTGTGATTGGTCTGTTAGTATTTTCTGTTTCTTCCTGTTTCAGTCTCGGAAGGTTGTGCATTTCTAAGAATGTGTCCATTTCTTCCAGGTTGTCCATTCTATTAGCATAGAGTTGCTTGTAGTAATCTCATTAATCCTTTGTATTTCTGCAGTGTCAGTTGTTACTTCTTTTTCATTTCTAATTCTATTGATTGGAGTCTTCTCCCTTTTTTTCTTGATGAGTCTGGCTAGTGGTTTATCAATTCTGTTAATCTTCTCAAAGAATCAGCATTTAGTTTTATTGATCTTTGCTATTGTTTCCTTCATTTCTTTTTCATTTATTTCTGATCTGATCTTTATGATTTCTTTCCTTCTGCTAACTTGGGGGTTTTTTTGTTCTTCCTTCTCTAATGTAAGGTTAGGTGGTTTATTTGAGATGTTTCTTGTTTCTTGAGGTAGGATTGTATTCCTATAAACTTCCCTCTTAGAACTGCTTTTGCTGCATCCCATAGGTTTTGGGTCATCATGTTTTCACTGTCATTTGTTTCTAGCTATTTTTTGATTTCCTTCTTGATTTCTTCAGTGATCTCTTGGTTATTTAGTAGTGTATTGTTTAGCCTCCATGTGTTTGTATTTTTTACAGATTTTTTTCCTGTAATTGATATCTAGTCTAATAGCGGTGTGGTCAGAAAAGATACTTGGTACAATTTCAATTTTCTTAAATTTACCAAAGCTTGATTTGTGACCCAAGGTATGATCTATCCTGGAGAGTGTTCCATGAGCACTTGAGAATAAGTGTATTTGGTTGTTTTGGGATGGAATGTCTTATAAATATCAATTAAGTCCACCTTGTTTAATGTATCATTTAAAGTTTGTGTTTCCTTATTTATTTTCATTTTGGATGATCTGTCTATGGGTGAAAGTGGGGTGTTAAAAGTCCCTTACTATGATTGTGTTACTGGCAATATCCCCTTTTATGGCTGTTAGCATTTGCCTTATGTATTGAGGTGCTCATATGTTGGGTACATAAATATTTACAATTGTTATATCTTCTTCTCGGATCTATCCCTTGATCATTATATAGTGTCTTTCTTTGTCTCCTGTAATAGTCTTTATTTTAAAGTCTATTTTGTCTAATATGAGAATTGCTACTCCAGCTTTCTTTTGGTTTCCATTTGCATGGAATATCTTTTTTCATCTCCTCACTTTCAGTCTGTGTGTGTCCCTAGATCTGAAGTGGGTGTCTTGTAGACAGCATATATACGGGTCTTGTTTTCATATCTATTCAGCCAGTCTATGCCTTTTAGTTGGAGCATTTAATACATTTACCTTTAAGGTAGTTATCGATATGTATGCTCCTATTACCATTTTTTAAACTGTTCTGGGTTTGTTATTGTAGGTTTTTTCCTTCTCCTGTGTTTCCTGCCTAGAGAAGTTCCTTTAGCATTTGTTGTAAAGCCATTTTGGTGGTGCTGAATTCTCTTAACTTTTGCTTGTCTGTAAAGATTTTAATTTCTTCATCAAATCTGAATGAGATCCTTGCTGGGTAATGTTGGTTGTAGGTTTCTCCCTTTCATTACTTTAAATATGTCCTGCCACTCCCTTCTGGCCTGCAGAGTTTCTGCTGAAAGATCAGCTGTTAACCTTACGGAGATTCCCTTCTATGTTATTTATTGTTTCTCCCTTGCTGCTTTTAATATTTTTTCTTGTATTTAATTTTTGGTAGTTTGATTAATACGTGTCTTGGCGTGTGTCTTCTTGGATTTATCCTGTATGGAACTCTCTGCATTTCCTGGACATGACTATTTTCTTTCCCATATTAGGGAAGTTTTCAACTATAATCTCTTCAAATATTTTCTCAGTCCGTTTCTTTTTCTCTTCTTCTTCTGGGACCCCTAGAATTCGAATGTTGGTGCATGTAATGTTGTCCCAGAGGTCTCTGAGACTGTCCTCAATTCTTTTCATTCTTTTTTCGTTATTCTGCTCTGCGGTAGCCATTTCCACTATTTTATCTTCCAGGTCACTTATCCGTTCTTCTGCTGTTGATTCCTTCTAGAGAATCTTTAATTTCATTTATTGTGTTGTTCATCATTGTTTGTTTGCCCTTTAGTTCTTCTAGGTCCTTGTTATACACTTCTTGTATTTTCTCCATTCTGTTTCCAAGATTTTGGATCATCTTTCCTGTCATTACACTGAATTCTTTTTCAGCTAGACTGCCTATTTCCTCTTCACTTGTTTGGTCTGGTGGGTTTTTACTTGATCATTCATCTGCTGTGTGTTTCTGTCTTTTCATTTTGCTTAACTTACTGTGTTTGGGGTCTTCTTTTTACAGGCTGCAGGTTGGTAGTTCCTGTTGTTTTTGTTGTCTGCCCCCAGTGGCTCTGGTCGGTTCAGTGGGTTGTGTAGGCTTCCCAGTGGAGGGGACTGGTGCCTGTGTTCTGGTGGTTGAGACTGGATATTGTCTTTCTGGTGGGCAGGACTGCAACCAGTGGTATGTTTTGGGGTGTCTGTGACCTTATGATTTTAGGCAGCCTCTCTGCTAATGGGTGGGGTTGTGTTCCTGTCTTGCTAGTTGTTTGGCATAGGGTGTACAGCACTGTAGCTTGCTGGTTGTTGAGTGGAGGTTGGTCTTAGTGTTGAGATGGAGATCTCTGGGAGAGTTTTTGCCATTTGATATTATGTGGAGCCGGGAGGTCTCTGGTGGACGAGTGTCCTGAACTCGGCTCTCCCACCTCAGAGGCACAGGCCTGACACCTGGCTAGAGCAACAAGACCCTGTCAGCTACATGGCTCAGAAGAAAAGGGAGAAAAAAAGAAAGAAAGAAAGAGTAAAATAAAATAAAATAGTTATTAAAATAAAAAAATTAAAAGGTAATAAAAAGAAAGGAAGAGAGCAGCCAAACCAAAAAACAAATCCACCAATAACAAGTGCTAAAAACTATACTAAAAAACAAAACAAAACAAAACAAAATGGACAGAGAGAACCCTAGGACAAATGGTAAAAGCAGAGCTATATAGACAAAATCACAGAAAGAAGCATGTACATACACACTCACAAAAAGAGAAAAATGAAGAAAAAAACCTATAGGGAGAGAGCAACCAAATCAATAAACAAATCTACCAGTGATAATAAACTCTAAATTCTAAACTAGATAAAGATAAAATCAGAAACAAATTAGATGCAGAAAGCAGACCCCAAGTCTACAGTTGCTCCCAAAGTCCACCGCCTGAATTTTGGAATGATTCATTGTCTGTTCAGGTATTCCACAGATGCAGGGTACATAAAGTTGTTTGTGGAGATTTACTCCACTGCTCCTGAGGCTGCTGGGAAAAATTTCCCTTTCTCTTCTTTGTTCGCACATCTCCTGGGGTTCAGCTTTGGATTTGGCCCCGCCTCTGCATGTAGGTCGCCTGAGGGCGTCTGTTCCCACTCAGACAGGAGCAGGCTAAAGTAGCGGCTGAATCGGGGGCTCTGGCTCACTCAGGCTGGGGGGAGGGAGGGGTACGGAATGCGGGGTGAGCCTGCGACGGCAGAGGCTGGCGTGATGTTGCAACAGCCTGAGGTGCACCATGTGTTCTCCCGGGGAAGTTGTCCCTGGATCATGGGACCCTGGCAGTGGCAGGCTGCACAGGCTCCCAGGAGGGGAGGTGTGGATAGTGACCTGTGCTTGCACACGGGATTCTTGGTGGCTGCAGCAGCAGCCTTAACGTTTCATGCCCATCTCTGGGGTTCGCGCTGATAGCCGTGGCTCGCGCCCCTCTCTGGAGCTCGTTTAGATGGTGCTCTGAATCCCCTCTGCTTGAACACCCTGAAACAATGGTCTCTTGCCTCTTAGGCAGTTCCAAACTTTTTCCTGGACTCCCTCCCGGCTACCTGTCCCAGAGGGTGAGCCGACAAGCCTCACGCTGGTGAGTGCTGGTCGGCAGCGATCCTCTGTGTGGAAATCTCTCCACTTTGTCCTCTTCACCCCTGTTGCTGTGCTCTCCTCGGTGGCTCCAAAGCTTCCCCGCTCCGCCACCCACAGTCTCCGCCCACGAAGGGCCTTCCTAGTGTGTGGAAACCTTTCCTCCTGCACAGCTCCCTTCCACTCGTGCAGGTCCAATCCCTATTCTTTTGTCTCCATTTTTTTCTTTTTTCTTTTGCCCTACCGAGGTACGTGGGGAGTTTCTTGCCTTTTGGGAAATGTGAGGTCTTCTGCCAGCGTTCAGTAGGTGTTCTTTAGGAGTTGTTCCACGTGTAGATGTATTTCCGAGGTATTTGTGGGGAGACGTGATCTCCACGTCTTACTCCTCCGCCATCTTGAAGTTAATCTGGAGAACATTGAGAATTGTTTCTGAAGTGAATAGATCGTATATAATGAATAGAGGTCTTAGAATTCTGTATAAATAAGGCAGATTTCAAAGGAGTGTCCCATTCTTGTTCTTTTTGCCTCCTCCTCTCGGCACTAGATCAGTTCCTTTTTGCTACTCCTATAAAAGTGAAGTTAATCACTGAAATGATATATTGAATCATGGACTGGCCAGTTCTGTCCAGGCCACGAAAGGGAGAGTTTTCACAGGCTCTGTGAAGCATTTGGTTTTCTCTCTAGGCAGCTCTGGAGAGCAAATTGGGGTTAAAAAAGGAATCTTGATTGTCTGTGAAGGAAGTTCTGAACTCTTAAATTTATGAAAATAATTTACTTGGCTGACAGAGAATTAATTATAAAGGGATTTAATGAAGAGTGCTTGAGTTTTGGTTCAATTAAAAAGTACCCACCGTCCAACTGAGAGTTGAGCAAATCTGCTCCTTGCATTCCTTTGTCAGTTGACATGTTAACTTTCTAAGAGTTGATTTTTGTCAGGCAGAGAAGCATAGACTGTCTTCTATGTTATTTGTTTCCAGCAGTGTGCATTAAGTAGAGCCCAGTGGTATGGTTTTGAGGTTGGGTGGTGGGGAGAAGCTGCACATTAATAAACATGAAGGTCAAGAAACCCAGAGTACAGAGGGTTTTGTTATTCTTTCAACATTTGTCACCAGATGCTTGCCTCAAATAAGTCTGGCTTCGAGAAATGGTTTTTAAGACTTGCTTAGATGTGACAGCTGTAAAAGTCCCTCATGAACTCTGAAAAGGCAATCTCAGCCCAGCTGCTCATGTTTAGGGCTATCCAGAATGAAAATGTTGTTAGCAACAGATTCATTTCTCCCCCAGCAATGGCTTTGACAAACATTCAGTTCCAAAGATGAGACTGGGTTTTAATATTTTTTACTTTTCCTCCTGTCTGGACTTAACAATAGGTCTATGTTCTTAACTACCAGGGATGTGCAAAATTAATAACAAACCTGGTGGGTAGTGAAAGCTATCACAGTGAACAGTAAGCACATGAATGATCTCAATTTGAGGAGCCCTGAGTTCCTGTGACCACCTTGTAAGACAGACTATGGAGCATCTAAAGAGAGGGAAATATACCAGATTAATGAATTATATTAAAATGCATGCAGGAATTTACCTGTACATCTCATGCATGCTGAAGTACCCTTGGAGAATTTCCTTGAGGTAATTGGTGTAAGGAGTAGTACAGAGTACTACAAATTTATTTCAGTAAAATTACATTTTCTGTACTTATTTGTGAATAGATATGTCTCTCCTATTAGATTGTCAACACAATGAGGTCATGAATCACATCTCATTATGAAGAACATATTCCTTCATAAATTGTAACATCATGTCATGCATGTTAGTTCCCCCAATTAATTTTGTTTTTGTTGAGTGACACATTAGGAAGTTAGAGCACTTGGAATCAACTGAAATGAAAACCATGTCAGGATTTGGGACTGGGGCTGGGGATGGGGATGTGGCTACTTACTACCTGTCAATTCTATAAAACGGCCTTCTCTGCCTATGTGTACTTTACTATAAAGCCCAAGCCAGGACACCAGGAGCAGTTTCTTACCCTCTGAATCCCTATCTGTCAAAATCCTACTTACCTTTCATTGGTCCAGCTCAAATATCATTACCTCTAAGAAGCTGGCCCAGATCCCTCAGCTGAAGGTAAGTTTCTCCTCTCTATTCCTAAAGCAGGGTTTCTTTCTTTCTTTCTTTTTTTTAACATCTTTATTGGAGTATAATTGCTTTACAATGGTGTGTTAGTTTCTGCTTTATAACAAAGTGAATCAGTTATACATATACATATGTTCCCATATCTCTTCCCTCTTGCATCTCCCTAGCTCCCACCCTCCCTATCCCACCCGTCTAGGTGGTCACAAAGCACCGAGCTGTTCTCCCTGTGCTATGTGGCTGCTTCCCACTAGCTATCTATTTTACGTTTGGTAGTGTATATATGTCCATGCCACTCTCTCACTTTCTCCCAGCCCCCCCTTCCCCCTCCCCATATCCTCAAGTCCATTCTCTAGTAGGTCTGTATCTTTATTCCCGTCTTACCCCTAGGTTCTTCATGACCTTTTGTTTTTTTTTTTTTTATTTTAGATTCCATATATATGTGTTAGTATACGGTATTTGTTTTTCTCTTTCTGACTTACTTCACTCTGTTTGACAGACTCTAGGTCCATCCACCTCACTACAGATATCTCAATTTCGTTTCTTTTTATGGCTGAGTAATATTCCATTGTATATATGTGCCATATCTTCTTTATTCATTCATCCAATGATGGACACTTAGGTTGCTTCCATGTCCTGGCTATTGTAAATAGAGCTGAAATGAACATTTTGGTACACAACTCTTTTTGAATTATGTTTTTCTCAGGGTATATGCCCAGTAGTGGGATTAAAGCAGGGTTTCTTAACCTTGACATTACTGACATTTTGCCCCAGATTATTCTTTGTTGTTGTGGAGGGGTCGGGACAGAGGGGGCCGTCCTCTACATTGCAGAGTGTTTAGCAGTGTTTGTGGCTTCCTTCTACTAGTTGTCAGCAACACCTCCCCAGTTGTGACAACCAACAATGTTTCCAAGTATTACCAATGTTCCCCAGGGGGCAAAATCACCCCTGGTTGAGAGTCACTGTCATATAGCAGATTTTTGCCCTGTCATTATAGCACCTGTTACATCTCCCTTTTTCTTAGTATGTAAGAAAGCCTGTTAGATTTTAACCTCTTTGAAAGAGTGGGGTAACCTCTATTTTGCAATTTTGGTAAGCTCTCTCTAAATTCTTAGCACATTATATATATTTTTATTGCTGCATAACTAATTACCACAAATTTAGTTATTTAAAACAATACCCACTTATTAGCTCACAGTTCTATAGATCAGAAATCTGGATCAGCTTGACTGTGTACTCAGCTCATGATCTCACAAGACGTTGGCCAAAATGGACTCTTCCCTGGGGGCTCAGGGAAACTCATTCAGGTTGTTGGCAGAATCCAGTTCCTTGCAGTTGTATGTCTGAGGTCCCCATTTCCTTGCTGGCTGTCAGGTGGGGGCCACTCACAGCTCCTAGAAGCCACCCGCATTCCTTTTCATGTGGCTTTCTTCATCCTGAAGCTATCAAGGGTGTGTCGAATCTCCCCTGTGCTTCAAATCTCTGACTTCCCCTTGTGGCTTCTCTTCTGCCGCTGGCTAGAGAGATTTCTCTGCTCTTAAAAGCTCACGTGATTAGATCAGCTCCACCTAGAAAACCTTCTCTCCTCTTCTCTCTCTTTATGCCATATAACGTGACAGAATCATAGGAGTGATATCTCATCACATCCATAGTTTCCAGGAATTAAGTCTATTATAATCGAGGTCTGTGGGGAGAGCAGGGCAGGACTCCCGTACAGGTCCAGAATGGCTTGCAAGAGTAAGGAAAGGAGGCTGGCTCAGAGTTTTTATTGCAGTGAGAGGAAGGGGCTAACATGAGTTTTCTTGTGCCTGAGGAGGGATTTGTATGGTTTCAGTTTCCCCTTTGGCACACCTGGGCTTTCTTAACAGTTTACCAAGATGTAAGTCAGAAGGAGAAGAGGGAGGGGTGATGCTTATAAGCTGTCATCAGTCAATCATGAAAAAATGGAAAGAGACTCCTTATAACATAACTGGTTATTTTATAAGTCACTGAGCAAAGATCTTTTTTTCAGATTGTTAAAAGACAAAGTCAGTTAAAACATCTTTTCAATCAATACCTGTTCATTTTTTCCTTAGCATATTATTAAGTAATAATGAGATATTACACCAGTTTATTAGTCTTCTGCTGGTGAGGTATTTTCCTTTTGTTTTCAAACTTTGGACAGTGGTAAATACTGTGCTCTCTCTCCCTCTACCTCAGAAGATGCAGGAGAAGAGAGGTTTGTCAGTAGCCAATGTCCATAGTCACAACATGGTCACTGCTTCCAAGAAGAAAGATAATTGCAGCTCTTCTTTTATAAATGATTGACTCATGACAGCCAGTTTCTGATTTTATTGGGTACATTGAGAGATGGGTTTCCTATAATCACTGATAGAAATATTATGGTAGCAACTATGCATAGTTTCTCTGATAGAGGAGAGGTATATTTTGGGTGGCATTTTGTGCTTTAATTTTTTTTCTTGGTGCTTTGGAGTGAAATGGTCAAGGTTTTGGGGTACCATGATCTCAAAATACAAGTGACAATTAATTGAACCCTTTCTCCTCAGATAAAGAAAGGATTGTCACATGAAAAATGCCTAAGAAGTGCCCCCAATCTGTAAGTCAGGATTTCCAGGAATCTTCTGTAGTAAAGCATGAATAGCAGAGTCAAAAGTAAAAGTAGTCTTTCTTTTTTGGTTGATCTTCTCATCTTTATTTTTAATTTTTCTTAAATTGAAGGATAGTTGATTTATAGTGTTGTGTTGATTACTGCTGTACAGCAAAGTGATTCAGTTATACATATACATACATTCTTTTTTTAAATATTCTTTTCCATATGGTTTACTTAGGATATTGAATATAGTTCTCTCTGCTATACAGTAGGACCTTGCTGTTTATCCATTCTATATGTAAAATCTTACATCCTCTCACCCCAGCCTCCCACTCCATCTCTCCCCCAAACCCTTCCCTTTTGTAACCACCAGTCTGTTCTCTATGTTGAACATGAAAGAAACCTGATTCTGTTTCTTTTTCACAGATAGGTTCATTTGTGTCACATATAAGTGATATCACATGGTATTTGTCTTTCTCTTTCTGACGTACTTAACTTAGTATGATAATCTCTAGTTGCATCCATGTTGCTGAAAATGGCATTATTTTGTTCTTTTTTTATGGCTGAGTAGTATCCCATTGTATATACGTATCACATCTTCTTTATTCATCTGTCGATGGACAGTTAGGTTTTTTCCATGTTTTGGCTATTGTGAATAGTGCTGCTATGAGCATAGGGGTGCACGTATCCTTTTGAATTATAGTTTTGTCCGGATGTATGCCCAGGGGTGGGATTGCTGGATCATATGGTAATTCTATTTTTAGTTTTCTGAGGGAGCTCTATACTGTTTTCCACAGTGGCTGCAGCAATTTACATTCCCGCCAGTAGTGTAGGAGAGTTCCCTTTTCTCCACATCCTCTCCAGCATTTGTTATTTGTAGACTTTTTTGTGTGTGTGTGGTATGCAGGCCTCTCACTGTTGTGGCCTCTCCTGTTGCAGAGCACAGGCTCCGGATGCGCAGGCTCAGCGGCCATGGCTCACGGGCCCAGCCGCCCCGCGGCATGGGAGATCTTCCCGGACCGGGGCACGAACTCGTGTCCCCTGCATTGGCAGGCGGACTCTCAACCACTGCGCCACCAGGGAAGCCCTTTGTAGACTTTTTGATTATGGCCATTCTGACTGGTGTGAGGTGATACCTCATTGTAGATTTGATTTGTGTTTCTCTAATAATTAGTGATATTGAGCATCTTTTCATTTGCCTGTTGGCCATCTGTATGTCTTCTTTGGAGAAATATCTATTTAGGTTTTCTGCCCATTTTTGGATAAGGTTGTTTGTCTTTTTGTTGTTAAGTTGTATGAGCTGTTTGTATATTTTGGAAAGTAAGCCCTTGTTGGTCGCATCATTTGCAAATATTTTCTCTCATTCTGTAGGTTGTCTTTTCATTTTGTTTATGGTTCCCTTTGCTTGGCAAAAGCTTGTAAATTTGATTAGGTCCCATTTGTTTATTTTTGTTTTTATTTCTGTTGCCTTGGGAGACAAAAATAGTTTTGATAGGTGAGATGATAGACTGAAACCAACAAGAATATAGTGAGGATACTGGGAAAAACTTCTCAAAGGACCTATGGAAGGGTTTTGTCTTCTAATAGGAGTAGAGGTTATTAATCTTATAATAACTTTTCCTTTACATGATGTGATACCCTTTCACCTAAAAATATCTTTGTGTCTACACTGGCGAAATATAGGTAACTTAGAGCTATGCTTGAAGTTCCTTTTGTTTTGAAATTGAGATTCTGTGTGCAAATTCAATTGAATTAAATGTGGGCAATGGGGATCTTTTTAGTCTTAAGAAAGATTGCACGTATGCGTGTGTGTGTGAGTGTGTGTGTGTGTGTGTGTGTGTATGTGTATGTATGTGTATGTGGTTCTTGGTTGGTTGACTTGAACATGGTTCCCAGGGTAGCCTACTCTAAATTAAGTTGAGATGCCAGAACTTCCTTGATATACTAGATAGCATGGGTTCTTAAAGTATTGTCCATGAATCCCTTGGGTGCCTGAATCCATTTCATGGAATCTGCAAGTTCAAGACTATTTTCATAATAAAACTAAGCTGCTATTTTCCTTTTTCACTGTGTTGATATTTGTACTATGTTGATAGCTCAAAAGCAGTAGTGGGTAAATTTCTGGCTCCTTAGTGCAAATCAAAGGAATGGCATCAAATTCTACTAGTGGTGATTATATTTTTCACTGCCATGGACTTGCAGTTTTTCTTTTTTTTAAAGCCAGTTTTACTTATGAATGCCCTTTTAAAAAAACTATTAATCAAATCTCAAGTATATGTCTGCAAGCATCAGGCATCAAGTACAAGAGAATTACAGAGAATATTTAGCTCCCACAATTGTGGAAAGTCAACCACTTGTAATAAATGCCTTGTTCTATATATCATTCAGTTTCTCTGATAGAACCCTGACTGATACAGGTTTGGGGGAGGGATTTTGACAGTTATCTTCAAGTGTTTGCATGGCTATCATTTAACTAAAAAGCTGTTTTCTTCTGTGTTGATTCAAAGACTAGAATGATGTCCTCATGATAGAAGTGAGAGACAGGATGGGGTCTGAACTCTGGAAACAGACAAATTTAGTTTGGCTTAGATACCATCTCTGCCATTTACTTGTAGCTCTAGTTTTCTTACCTGTAAGATGGTGATAATAACAGTATCCATTTCACATGATTGTTATGAGAATTAAATGAGTGACTATTTGGAAAGTTCTTCAAATAGTACCTTTCATGTAGTAAGCACTATTTAATGTTCTGTTAAAATTTAAAAAGTTATAGGGAGATAGATTTTCCTCTTTAAGAATTTTTAAATGTTCACAGCTGTCCAACAAAGTAGTGGAATGCCTTGCAAAGAACAGAACCTCGATTGATCCTTGCCAGGGAGACAGCAGGGAAAAGAAATACAGATTTGTAGCCCAAAGACTTAATTCAAGTCTTCGCTCAGCCATTTGTTAGCTCTGTCATCATAGCAAGTAATTTAATCTCTCAAAATGTCCATGTCATCATCTACAATATAACTTAGATGAAGCAAGATGGTTGAAGGTGCTTTGTTATCTGCAAAGTGCTCTCCGAACGTCCGTCTTTATTATTTCCTTGAAAACTTTGAATCTGGTTGAGCTTCTCTTTGTCAATGACACCAGAGAAAGGATTCTTGTATCAAAGAGCAGTTTGGACTAGATAATCCCTACAGCTCTTTCCAGCTTGGAGAGTTTACAAACTGTTTCTCAAGTAGCTTGCTTGTCAAGGTTTGTGATCATATTAAAGGAGTTAATAAGAGAAGTATTTTTTTTTTTGACAGAGTGAAAGTGATGGAGCTGTACTCAGTAAGGAAATTAAATCAAGCAATAAGTGGGGAAGGTTACCTCCTTCTACATATGTAATCGTCATGTTTTAGTTGAGGCTGTTACTCTTTATTTCAGAGGTCCTTCATTTGAATCACAGCCAGTTCTACTTGAAAGTGTGCAATTCCATCTTCTTTATGAAGGTTTAGGACAATTTGACTTTCTCGTTTTCCCTCTTAGAGCTTCAGATTGTTATGGTTAAAAATAAAGTATTTATCTTCAGTTTAGAAATCTCATAAAACTTTGACAGGATTGTGAAATGGTATAAAGCATCTCTTCAACAAATCCATCTCAGTAACCCTGACAATCAAAAAACCTTCAGCTGCTTCTTAATGACTTCTGAAGTTGTAAAGGATTTGTGCTAAGGATGTGGGAATGACTGGAAATGGGTTTTAAAGTAGTGCTAACTTGTTTGTGTTAAAATTCACTTTCTAATTCAGTTTTTGAAAAGGGCTTGAACATATGCTTCCATTAAAATGTAGACTGATGAAGTGATTACGATAATGAGAGTGCTGCTTGCCTCTGGTTTGGAATTACAAGGGAACAGCTACAAGATAAAACTTTTGTAAAGGGAAAAATAGTTTTGAAAAGGTTGGAATTAAGCCTTAGAGGAAAAACGGTAGCTAACAATCTATCCTGGAAGAGCTGGGTGATTGTCAAGTATGTGAGGTCCTGGGTATCAGGACCCAATGCAGACTCAAACAACATTGGGCAAGTGTAAAAGATGCAGTGCTTCTTAAACCCTGGGTATAATCATGAGAATTAACTGGGAGATAGCTTTAAGATCATGATTCCAAGACCTCAGTCTAAGAGACTCTGATTCAATAGATCTGGAATATGGGCTAGGAATTTATAGAATTTATATAAAGTTCCAGTTGATTCTGATGATCAGCAATGTTTGGAAGTCACTAGAATGATGTACTCCTCAGTAGCTTAGGTTTACATGGAAAAGAGTGGGATTTATAGAGTGAATTTAAGAATGAAGTCATTGTGGATAATCTTGAATTTTTTTTTTGTTTTTAATTTTTTGGCTGTGCCACTCAGTATGCTGGATCTTAGTTCCATGACCAGGGATCAGACCCGTGCCCCCTGCAGTGGGCATGCAGAGTCTTAACCACTGGACCACCAGGGAAGTCCCTAAAATTTTTTAAAATTATTTTTTATTTTGGGAATTTCCAAACTTATCCAAAGGTAGAGAGACTAGTAGAAACAACCATGTAACGTGTAATGTATCTGTCACCTGCTTGAAAAATTACTAGCATGCTGTCGGTCTTGTTTCACCTGCTTTCCCTTCCTCCCCCATTTCAAAAAAACTAGAATATTTTAAAGCAAACCCCAAATATCAACATTTCTTCTCTAATGGGTAAGGACATAAAAAAAAGTGTCATGCTATTATTATGTCTAACAAAATGATAAGTAATTCTTTAACATTATCTAGCAATACCTAATCCATACTCAAATTCCTCAATTGTCTCAAAGCTGTGACAAGAGGAAGTAAGTGGTAGAAGCTGGGATTTGAACACAGGCAGTCAGACTCTGCAGGCTCTAAAACCTTTAACTCATGGAAAGAGAGAGGACACTGTCAGCAGTCTTGATGCACTTGAATTTTGACTGCGGGTCTTGGGGATCTTAGAGAAGTAAGAACCAGTTGTCAAATCTGGTGGGGCAATTGTAGACTACAGGAAAGTTAGAGAATGGGTCAGTTTCTTTGAGTTAGTTTCATCGTTCTGAAGCCCTGTGATTATATCACATGGCCCTCTGTCCATGTCTGACAGACAGAACTTAACGCACCTTGAACATATTCTTCCAGATTTGCTGAGTTCTGAGGACACTTTCTGGGAAGGAATACAGGTGCAAATTTTTGACCCCAGGTTGTCTTCTGCAATCTCATCTCATCTTTCCATCACACATAACTGTATTGTATCTATTGAGACTAGGCCTTTGGTCCTTGGGTTTGGGATGAAGCAAAAATATACTAGATGTTTAGTATATATTTATTGAATGAATGAGTGAATGAACTGTAACTTGTATTTGGCATTCAATACACTATAGATTAACTCTGCCTTATCAAATCTATGATCCTAATTTATTGTGAATACAATTTTTGTAAATAAAAGGTTTACAGTGTCATTTAAAATTTTAAGTGTGTTCAGAGAATTTACTGTTAAGAGTTATCTGGCAATGAATTCCTCCTGAAGGGAAGCAGTTTTATGTTATAGGAATGACATGTCCTAATATATCTGTAGGACAAATAAGTTTTGAGTATTTTTTCCTTAAAATACAACTGATACACACCTGTATTTTAGAGATTTAAATATATATATTTTTTTCAGGTGACATCGGAATAAGGAAGTAGGAGAAGCTGCAATTGCTAAAGCGTCAGAGTGGTTTAGAGGAAGGAATGGAAAATGGAAAGTTTGTAGGATAATTGAGGAGAAAAGTCTCTGCTACTTTGATTCTAAAGTCCTCTGATCCTGGGCTTGAATCTTGAGTCCCCTAGTGTTCTGGGGTAGAGGCTATTAGTGCTTACCAATATCTGCCTCCTTCTTTTTTATGTGGGCTTACAGCTGGAGCACATTTCCTAGCTGCCCTATAAATAGGTGTGGTTATATGACTGAATTCTAGGCAATAGGATGTGAGTGAAAGTGATGCCCATCACTTCTTGGTCTGAATGGTCACAACTTCTGATGCATGGACCCCAATCTCTTTCTCTTTCTGCAGGCCAGATGCAGGAGGTCAGGCAGAGAACTCCAAGGCTCTTTCCATCTTGTGGCTCTGCCCTCTCCGAGAGCCTCAGACGTTAAACCTATACTATGAAAGCCATTGGAATATGGCTATTGTTTGCTACAGCAGTTAGCTTAGCCTGGCTTTTATAGTTTCTAAACACCGGGACAAAAATACGGAGTTGGATCTCTTTAGGGATGATTTATAGAGGTAGTATGGGAGAGTGTTTTTACGTGCCTGAGCTTAGAAACCAACAGACTTTTTGGAGTAAAGTCTAGTCCCATTTCTGTTATATAGCTATGTAGCTTTGGATCAGTTACTTAACTTTTTTTAGCTCTCAGTTTCTTCACCTCTAAAATGGAGACAATCACAGTACCCACTTCAGAGGATTGTTGTGAGAATTGAATGAAATTACGTCTCAGAACAGATATCTGTTAATGAAGTTAGCAATTATTATTAGAATTGACTATAGGTACATTCTAATTTATTTAGCTACATTTTCTAAGGGCTTAGTATGTCAGGGCAAAGTGTTCAGAAAGGATATAAAGATTAGCACCACTGATTTTTGCCTTCAAAGAGCCCCCAGTCTAGGAAGACAGTTGAAGGGCAAACCAGTAATTACAGTGTGTGAATGGCTTTGTGAGCCTGTCAGCTTTTAAATCTGATGAGTATAATTTATTAACTCTTCCTGTGCTGAAGATACACATCAATGGGTGGAGGTATAAAAAGGATTCTCTTGGAAAAAACACACAAACACACACACACGCGCGCGCACGCGCACATATATATACACCTACGTATATACAATTTTTTTTTTTGGCTGAAACTCAATTGGCCCATGTACCAATGAGTGACAAAAATGGAGAACTGGCCGTTTCAGGGCAATATCTGGAGCCTGTAAACAGCTTGAGATGATTAATTTACTCTAACAATGAATAAGAGAGCTGTGCTGCAGTGTATCCTCAAGGCTTACTTTTTAGTGGTAATTTTGCTCAGTCAATTGCCTCTTTTTCTCCTCATCAATTTCATCTCCACCAAGCCATCACAATTTGCAGAGGAAAATGCAGGTAGGTGATAAAACATAGGGTTTGGGAATCTTTCCATGCCTTCAGGGCATCTGGGAATTTTACCATGAAAAGGGCATGGCATACTAAAACAATAATGAGACTTCCATTTAAAAATTTTCACGCTCAGTGTGGTCTTTGGAATCAAAGAGATATGCCTCAGGATAATCCTTTTTCAAGAGCCTAGTAAACATTCTTTCCAACATGTGAACAAATATATATTTTTTTGAGCTGTTAGTTGCCAGGCACTGTGCTAGAAGCTTTGGGCTGAAAGATGAGTAAACAACATCCAAACTCTTATGGAAAATTCATTTATACAAATAGTTACAATTTTATAAGCGCTGTAATAGATAAATATTTTAATTGTCGCGGTGCCATTGAAGCCTGAGCTCTGTCTGCATGATGCTGTGTCAGGAGAGGTGCCATGGCTCAGGTGCTTCTTCAAGGAAGAATGGGAGTTCCCAGGTAGGGAAGAGGGTAGCAGGCTTTGCAGGCAGTAGAGACAGGATGTGCTGGTACAGGGCCCTTTTAAATTGTCATGACTTTTTGGAATCTGGGATATATTAAAAGACGTCAAGGATCTCTGGCTCAAAGAACTGGGAGATTTTATTAAACACATGACATCTACCAGACCAAGGAGGTTAGACAGAGCTGCTAAGCCTAATTCAGAGAGTTTTACAAACATTTCCTAAACCCCCAAATGATTATTTTCTCAATCCAACTCCTCCCATTACTGTAATGACTCTCCTAATGAAAGGAACAGGAGCAAATATCAGCTGTTTTCTTGTCCAGAGACCTTACTACCCTCTTTGCTAGTTTATGATTTATAATAGTTCAGCAAAGTGCTCTGAATATCCCAAGTTACCTAAAATTAACATATCAGTTAATTGGATTTGATGCTGTTAAAGGGATGGGGAAATATTCTAAAGCAGTTGGTTGGAATCAAGGATATAAAAAGAAAGGCATTATGCAAATGTTTGGTTATTAAGATACTCTGCCTAGAGGGGATAAAGTCAGATAATGAGAAATGAATGAAAGCCAAAAGTTTCCTGTGTGTTTTAATATTAAATTTCTTTAACAGTAATATTTGGCCTCTTTAGTAGCATGTCTTTGCTAATACAAAGGAACAGAGGCATAAAGAGGTACCCGGAGGGTACCCTGGGGGATATGTGGATATGGAGTGTTGGGAGTGTAAGTGAGGTGGGAATGAGATGGTAACCCAGAGGTCCATGAAGTGGTTTGATTATGGAGCACTTTGCATACTGTATGGGGCTCTTTCTAATATAGGTAATAATCTGTTCCTGAACAGCTAATGAGAGTAATAACTTTGTTTATATACCTTCCAGGTTACAAGACAATTTCCCATTCATTATCTCACACGACCATCACAGTAGTTTGGAGATGGCCTGGTGCTGACTGCCCCAGGTCACATAATTAGAGATAGAGGTGGATCTTTCTGAAGCTACTTTCTCTCATTTAAGTGCTGAAAACAATTGGGATGATAGACCATGAATAACTTGTTATCTTTGGGCCTTGAGATAATACCTGATAATCTGGTTGGTAATGAGATTTTTGAATTTGATGAAATTTAATTCTGGGATTACTGTATCTGACTTGAAGAATTCAGGCCACTGACTTCAGTGAGAATCTTTTTCTGCTTGATCGAGTCTTTAAAGATTCACTGGCTGGGCATTGCAGTCACTGGTACCTCAGATATTAGTTGAGGAAAACCCAACAACTCTGGCACTGCAAGACTTTTCTGAGAGAAGCTCCATCCCCAGGCAGTGTGTGAACATTCAGTAAGAGGGATGCTAAGGACTTCAGTTATGCCTCTCATCCTTCCGCAGAGCACAGCAGCCCATGGGCCAGGGTGTCTAGAAGTCAGAAAGCCTCCTTCACTGAATCCTCACAGGGTGTGGCCTATTCATTTTATCCTTCATCCTTTTCTGTATGAGTTAATACATTTCTAGTCTGTAACCTTAAAGTTGGAGAATTGAACTGGAAAGGAATGCTTAGTTCTGATTCACATTTTCTAGCAAGACAATAAACTTTTTTTTCTAAATTAGTTTATTTTCTAAGTCTTGCCCTTCCAATAGGATTGTAAATTACTGGAGGGTAAGGACCTTTCTTCTAGATTGTTTTTACTTACTACCATTGACCTCTTCAGCCTTTATATCTTGATTTTAGAAGGGCTCTAATAAAACCTTGTGTCACGTGGGAACGGCAGGATGGCGTGGTTAAGGATTGGGTTCTGGAGGCAGATGGCCTGGCTTTTAAAATTCCAGCTCCATCACTTACTAACTGTATAATCTTTGGCAAGTGGTATAACTCCTCTACGACTGTTTCCACTTCCTCAACTGTAAACTGGGTATAATATTTAAAACTACCTAATATGATTGTTGTGGAATTAAACGAGATATTCCATTTAAAGCAGTTGGCACAGGGCTTCACATATGCTGATCAATAAATGTTAGGTATCATCATCATCAGTCATTAGCATCATCATCATCATTACTTTTATATTCACCATCATCATCCCTGGGGATAGTTGATGATAATTCAGGGAGGGCTATCATTAACTTGTTAATTTTGATTATTTTCAGCCTGAAAAGATGTTCTTGGTGTTGTGCCACTGGTCTCTGTCCTCTGCTTTATCCTGTTTAGGTAAACTTCAAAGACATCATTGGTCAGTTTAGGGTGACACAAATGTAGGAAGATTAAGAAATATAGAACTGATAGAATTCAAGTTGGAAATGATGAGCTAAAACTGGCAAGGTTGCATTTAGTGGAAGCAAGTATGTTGAATTACAGTCAAATGAAAAGTCCAACAGATAAACATAAAACTGCCTAACTACAGGATGGGAGATATCTAGCTAGATAAAAGTTGGTGTGAAAAGATCTTGAGGGTTTTGTTGACCAGAACTTGAGTATGAGATGCTGGCTTGAGGGTTTTTTTAGAGAGCAAATACCAACTTAGGCTACTACCATGAGCTGAATATTTGTGTCTCCCCAAAATTCATATGTTGAAAATCCCTAATGTGACGTATTTGGAGGTGGTGCCTTTGGGGGCGATTAAATACTGAGGATGGAGTCCTCATGAATGGGGTTAGTGCCCTTATAACAAAGACTACAGAGAGCTTCCTTGGCCCTCCACCATGTGAGGACACAGCAAAAGGCACCAGCTATGAACCAGGAAATGGGCCCTCACCAGACATCAAATGTGCTGGCACTTTTATCTTGGACTTCTCAGGCTCCAGAACTGTGACAAATCAATTTCTGTTGTTTATAAGCCACCCAGTCTATGGCATTTTGTTATTACAGCCTGAATGGACTAAGACAATCAGTGTGCAGTGTTCAGATCAAGGAAAGTAAAAGATCTGCTATTTATTGCACCAGAATGAACGCACCTGAAATATTATGTCTAGGTTCAGGTACCTTTGCAATCATCTTTTTATCATTTCACTAAAGGTTTGAGCTTCTTTCTTAGCTATGGATAAAATGAATTAGCAGGAACACAGATTTGTTACATTATCGAAACCGCTTATCATTTTGTAGTTGATGATTCTGATGATAGATTTCAATTTAGGGGGAACATCCTCTTCCTTTCTCGAGAGAGATGCTTACTCTGGGCTTGACCTGAAAAGCCAGTTATGTCAGTTTGTTTTCCTTTTAAGAGTTAGGCCAAGTTTCTTTTTGACCATTTAATTCCCATATTATGCTATCTTTCCTTCATCTCTCTCTCCACTCTACTCCCTCTCAATATTGCACCTCTCTTTTGTGCTTTCTCCCAATTATGTGTTCCCACCATGCCTGCTGCTGTAGCTCCTAATTTGCTACCTTTTATGATCCACT
>NW_006795230.1:106583-128120 GCF_000442215.2 Lipotes vexillifer | reverse complement strand
TTTCCCTTCTGTTTAGGGGTTTCCTTTTTTTCCTGCAGCTAGTTAGATAACTTAATTCCACCTGGGATTTTCATAGCTTAGTAGTGACTTGTATAATAGTATAACTTTCAGATCATACATTTGTTTAAAATATAGTGACATTCAGTGCTCTAGCCAAAAGGAGATTAATGGCAAGAATTTTGGAACTTGTAGCAGGCGTGCACGGGACCACCTGGGATTTTCATAGCTTAGTAGTGACTTGTATAATAGTATAACTTTCAGATCATACATTTGTTTAAAATATAGTGACATTCAGTGCTCTAGCCAAAAGGAGATTAATGGCAAGAATTTTGGAACTTGTAGCAGGCTGGTGCACGGGAACTTTCTTTCCTGAGGGACCTCATCATCACAGCAGGCAGTGCTTGGTGACTGTGGTGGGTAAGGCTGATTGGTATTGCAGCACCTGTGAGGTTCTTTTTTGGGTAGAGGTGAGGGCTTGGCAAGGGGGATTAGAATTTCATTGAGTGCAGTAGAGACCGGGACAGAAAATTTGGGTGATTGAGGTTATTTGACTTGGCTTTTATCCTGAGACCAGAAAGGTCTGCTGACATTTGGATTTGATCTCATTTAGCTGGGGGTCTTTTGGAAGCAATGACTGGCTTTTATTACCTAGTCCATTGATGGTGACTATTTCAGGACATGCCAGACCCAAGAAGGAAGAATATTAGATGACCAGAACTTTTAGAGACCAATTAAACCGGGCAGTTTAAGTTGCAGCTTAAATAAATTGGAGAGTACTTATTATTCTGTGCATTTTCACAATTAACTACAGACCTGGATCTTAGTTTACATCTATATGAGACTCATTCTCTTCTGTAGTGAGGGGAACTGGGATACCTATTTTGAAATCATTTTTACTGCAGAGCTTATACATTGCTCTTGGAGATCTTCCATGATTTCTTTTCTTTCTTTCTTTCTTTTTTTTTTTTTTTGGTTACAAATTATGTCAGTCATGGGGAGTGATATGTAAGAGGTGAGTCTCAAGTGGAAGAAACTTTAATAGTGATACTAACACAGTTGTAATTGCTTTAGTTACCACAGAGAAAAATGTCGCATGACAATATCTTCAAGTATTAACCAGTGTATTTTCACAGTTGCATATCTTCCTTATGCTTTAAGGAAGAGAGGCCACAGAAAGAATGATGCAAGGAAAAAGAAAAGAAAAGAACTGCTCTTGAGTTTCAAAATATAATTCTGGAACCCAGGGCAGAACAATAGTGAAAGAAAAGGCATGAAAGGCCAGTCAAGTTTTTTGCCCTGACCTAGAGAGAGACATAGGAGAGTTGCAGGGAAACCAGCAGGCCCTTGGAGTCTTCAGGGCTGGGAAAAGGGAAGTAGGACTGGAATTCCGCATGGGCAGCATGAAAGGGCCGGGTGGCAATACAGATGCCAGCCTTAGTAGATGCAGCGTGGAAGGGTAATGACATCTTGGGACTAAGTGGGTGAGTTACATCTCAGGGGTGGCATATACGGATGGATGACACAAAACAGACACCTCAAAAGCCTTGACATTGTGTAGTCTCCCCCACCCCTCCACCCTGCACCAGTACAACTCTTAGAGAAGAAGGAAATCCTAAATTGACTGAGTGTCCTCAGAACTGACATTGTTATCCCTGATGGAATGAGGATTCAAGATAGACATTATGTTCAGTTTTAGAAAAATAAACTTATATTTTTGCATACCTCAATTTGTTCTCCTTACACTGTTAATGCTTTAGAAAAAGCACTGAAGGTGAATAATTGACTGAGTGGGCTGCTTTCAAAGTTGAAAAAAGCACTGAAATGCAAGTAGGAGAATTTAGATTTTAGTCTTGTCTTTGTTACTGTTTGACCTTGGGCACATAATTTTGTCCTTTTGGGCTTATCTCTCTCCATTTTGGGGGCTTGTCTGGATTGGAGCTTCCTAACCTAGTGGCTGAGGTCCCTCGGAGAGGCTAAGGAGTTTTTCTAAGGCATCTTGAATCTAGGTATGAACCAATCCTTGTGTGTAGATGGAATAAGTAATGTGTCTTTGCATGTAAGTGCTACTAATTTTTTGAATGTTTGTAGACCTAATTGTGTTTAATGAAATGTGATTAATTAA
The DNA here is from genome assembly GCF_000442215.2 of Lipotes vexillifer. Taxonomy (NCBI): domain Eukaryota; kingdom Metazoa; phylum Chordata; class Mammalia; order Artiodactyla; family Lipotidae; genus Lipotes; species Lipotes vexillifer. The sequence continues at coordinate 125,998 of NW_006795230.1, read as the reverse complement.
TTTAAAAGCCGTACTAAATTTATATTTTATTTTTGTAATTAATCATCTCAATTAAACAATACAAAATTTGTAACTATTAGTTAGAAATTATAGAGAAGTACTTTTAGCCTAGGCTTTAGTCTAAAATGTTGTTTGTTGGCTACAAGTCTGTATGGAATTTATGCTAATTAGGGATCAGTATTATATGATTGTTCTAGAAATGATTGATCCTCACACTCTGACAAGTGGTACTAATTGATTTCAGAAATGTAAAGAATTAATAATAGAGGAGATGTTTTAATTACTGCATCCAAATAACCTGTCTTTTCTGATATTGAAAGCCCCTCTATCTGTGGGCGAGTCTAAAAGTAAAAGCTTAGGTTAAAGTCTTGTTCTTTCTGTCTACCTCTGTGACCCTAGCTGAGCTATCTAACCTTTCTGAGCTGGTTTACTCCTCTTTAAAATAAAGATAATAGTCTTAACCTCATAGGAATTTGTGAAGATAGAATGAGATAAACTGTGAGCCCATTATGTTGTCTAGCAGAAGGAAAGTATCCAAAAATTATTTGTTTCTCTTATGCCTCTCTGGAAAGCCTATTTAATGTAAAGGTGTAAAAGGTAAAGTAAATTAAAACTGGCTTGAATGTAAAAATGTTCCATTTAAACATTGAATTAGCAGCAATAAAGTCACATGTTCACTTGTCCACGGCTGGGTTGGAATTGCCCCATTCACGGCAACCAATGAGCAATGCAGTTGAACCACCTAGAAGGCAGTGTCGGCACTGGGCCCAGTCTCTCTCTGAAGCTTGGAAGAGCTTTCACCTGTTTTCATCCCAAGTCTTCCTTTCTTTCTGAGCAAGCATTGAGAGCATTGTTCAGCCGTTCCCATTCAGCTGCTGCCAGGAATGAGAATCCTGGAGGTGCTGTCTATTGTCAGATCTTGAAATGGAACTTGAATGGAGAGAATGTGCTTTCAAAATAATTTATTTTGAATGGGTTCTCACTTTGGTGGGGAGAGGAGGCACAGATGGCTGAATCAGGACATGTGCCAGTTCCTTCCTCATGCCAGGAATCCAGTGAATCCAGGCTGTAGGAGAGGAGATTTAGGAGAAGAGCTAAGGCTAAAAGAATTAAAAGCAACTATTTTGGATAACCAAAGGGCTTCCCCTCAGAGCTGATGCTGGCTTCTTGAGTATTTGTTGCACTGCAGACCCTGAATAGTAGAAATTAGTCTCTCTTATTTCCTTCAGGAGCTGTTCTATTAGAGAGAGTGGCTTGGACGAGAACAACCAGTGTCTGGGAGACCAGGTCACTCCCCCCAGCAGCAAGCTTGTCAGGATGTAGGTTTCCCGACTTCACCTGCTATCCTCCAGCTGGGCCAAGTGGTTGAGGTTGCTGGCTGGATGCCACTCCCTGAAGCTCTCTTGAAAGTTGTTGCAAATTTCCTGATCCTCAGATTTGAGGATCCCGAAACAGCAGCTTCCTTGCTTCCAACTGCTTCATTTACCCATTCCTAAACATTGCTGAACTCCCACCAAGTTAGCTAAATTCGTTCAAGTTTCAGGGAACAGAAAAGCTCAGGTTATCCACGGTGATGGGGGTTATTGTGGTGATACATGAGCAAGAGAGAAGATGGAAAGTCTGCTCAGGAGCCAAGTAGTTGGCCTCAAGGAGCAGAGCAGATATTTCTGGTTTAACAGTAGCTTAGGTGTCTGTGTTAGTTTGCTAGGGCTGCCTTAACAAAGTACATAAACTGGGTGGCTTAAACAGTAGAAATTCATTATCTCACAGTTCTGCAGGCTAGGAGTCTGAAATCAAAGTATTGGCAGGGTTGCTGCCTGTGAGGACCATGAGAGAGACTGTTCCATGTCTCTCCCCCAGCTTCTGGTACTTTGCCGGCAATCTTTGGCATTCCTTGGCATGTAGACAAATCACTTCAGTCTCTTCTATTATCTTCACATGGCCTTCTCCCTGTGTACGTGTCTGTTTCCAACTTTCCCCTTTTCATGAGGAGACCAGTCATATTGGAGTAACACCCACACTAATGACCTGATTTTAAATTGATTGCCGCTGTAAGGACCCTATATCCAATCAAGGTCACATTCCAAGGTTCTGAGAGTTAGGATTTCAACATATGAATTTTCGGATGACAAAATTCAACCCACTACAGTGTTTAACAGTCACTCATATTCTTGTTGCCTCAGATTCAGCCATATTCCTGAATAAGCTCATCCTTCCATAGTTTCTATAGAGATTTTTATCTTATCTGCTAGAGTCTTTTGGGAGTATTCAAACTCACCAATGAGAATCTCATTGGTTTAATTGCACACTGTCTGGTATAGAGCATCCCTTCTGGTCAGGTTCTCCTGTGGGCTACCCCATGGACTTCTGCTGGCTTTGCAGGACTGACCCCTGAGCCAATCAGCCCTGGCCATGAAATGGTCTCATGAAGGGCAGATTGTAGCCTTTGCGGAAATTATCTCTGTGGCTGCTTTTCTCAGAAGGAGGCTGTGGACCTGAGGATATGTCTAACTTTCAGAGTGACTATGTGACCTGCACTGTGCCAAGCCCTGGGGGTTCAGAGAAAAAGCTACTGTTCCCCTTTGGTATGTTCTTTGTATAGGTGTGCTAGGTTCTAGGCCCATACAGTGGACAAATTTCTGGCCTGGGCAAATTTGATTTCACGATTCTCCTGACTTTGAGAAGCTCCTCACAGAGCCATCACTATTTTCAGAGGATACTGGTATACTAAAAAAAAAAGAAACAACTAAGGAAATCACAGATATTGCAACAGAAGTGTTTATATATAATTGCTTTCAACCCTTTTGACTATTCCTAGGATAATTACAGTATTTATAAAGATATTACTCATTTGGCAATCCAGTAAAGAAACACAAGCCTATAAAGTTGTATGATGATTGTCTTCTTTTTGTTTGTTTGTTTGTTTTAATAGACCTTATTTTTAAGAGCAGTTTTAGGTTCATGACAAAATTAAGCAGAAACTGCAGAGATTTTCCATATGTTTCTGCCCCAAAACATGCATAGCCTCCCTATAAATGCAAGTTGTTAATTATCCAAGGCAGCTGTCTTCTTTATCCTGTCAGAGTATCTAGTGACTATGTCTAATCTCATTTGAGGATACTGTCAAATGTCTAAAATTCAGGAGCTTTGTGAATGTGACTCCAAACTGAATGGTGTTCCTATCTACTCCAAATCTACTCCCATTTCTTCCTTTGAAACGACTGGCGACCAGAAATACAGGCCCAGATGCGATTTCATTAAATTTACTTGGTTCTCTACAGGTTCTAATTTCAACCATTGAATTAAGTTACGTAAGTCAAGTAGCCTACATTCCATGTAAAAATTCCCTTTGACTTTATAGTGATCATTAAGCAACATTTTGTGGCTAACACTGCACTAGGCTCCCAGGAGAATACAAAACTCATTGAGGGAGAGTGTTGCTTCTGAGAAGCTGTCAGTGGGTATAATTCCTTGGTGATAATCACCTTGTATTATTGTGAGTCTTTCATTTCTCAGCTCTGAGTTGTAGGCATCTGGGCCCTTCCTTTATCTTTGCCATCTTTGCACTATTTGAGGGCTTAGGTCCTATTCTATTTTTCTAAAAAGTGACTTCTTCTTGCAAATTTTAGAAATTTAAGACTCTTGGGATATTAAACCAAAAGATAGCTTAGAAATCTTTCTTTGGTTTCTAGCTTCTCCCTTATCAGAAGTAACCATTTTTACCCAGAACTCTATGGTTTGAAATCTTTCAATCTATCAAAAATTCATTAGCATAATTAACCAAAGGCATAGAGTTGTCAGTCTAACTTGTTACCAAACTGAGAAGTAGCTAAACACAAAGAAACTTTATGTTCTAGTTAGCGTGTAAGTGTTGGTGACAAATAAATTAGAAAGTTTTACTACTTATTTCCAAACACTGAACATATTAAAGACCCCTATGCCTCCAGACTCCCCAATTTTATGGACCACTGATATAAGTTTGTTCAACCATTTTATAGATGATGAAATTAAGATCTCGAAAAATTAAATACTGTGGCTAAAGGTCATATAGTTATATTTTCAAAATCAATAGGAATGATATCACTTATGTGCAATGATGATAGCTTTGTTAGTATTCCATTGGGATAGAGCCCAGAATTTGTACGACTTACATTAAACTATTAAAAAAAAAAGTGTAAGTATGAGTCTTTTAGCTTCTCTCTCTCTCTCTCTCTCTCACCTCTCATTGTTGTCTCTTATGTTTTGTCATTATAGTGTCAGTGTATGTATTTATATTTTATCTCGATACTAACTTCTTCTGAGCAACAGAGGAGTACAGGAAACACGTCAGGCATGAACTACTCACAGCTCAGAGGAAGGGATGTGAAGCGAGAATGAAGAAGCCTGCAGGCATCCTCCTCTCAGTCTCCCTCCGGAGAGACCTCATGTCTCTGCCTCTCTGGGGCTTCTGCTTTTACTTTTGTCTTTTCTTTCTGCAGACTACCTTTCTCTTCTCTCAGTGCACAGGGGAAAGGGTGGCTCAGGTCAGGTGCCCCGCAGAGAATGACCAGAGCTTCTGAATTCCCAGGAGAGAAGATCTGATTGACCTCTTTGGGTCAGCGGGCTATGGATGTTCCTCGAAAGATTTCAGAGGATGGGAATTGTAGACTGCTCTCTAACTTCAAAAGTGTCTGAGTCATGGGTTTAGTGCTCTATAGTCCACAGACTGCTTTTCCCAAGCATTAACTAATTTTCACTATAAGCCTGAGAGTAGATATTTACTAGTGCCCCCATTATACACACGAGGGAACTGAGGTGTAGAGAAATTAGATAGTATATTCGTTCCTAGGGATGCTGAACAAGACACCCCAAACTGAGTGGCTTAAAACAACAGAAATTTATGGTTTCACAGCTTTCGGGTCTAGAAGTCTGAAATTAAAGTGTCAGCAGAGTTGGTTTCTTCTAAGGGCTCTGAAGGGGAATCTGTTCCATGCTTCTGCCCTAGCTTCTTTGGATGGTTTGGAGCTGCATCACTCCAGTCTCTGCCTCTGTCTTTACAAGGCCTTCTCCCTACCTGTAACTGTGTCCAAATTTTCCTCTTCTTATAAGGACACCGGTCATATTGGATTAAGGGTCCACCCTACTCTAGAAAGACCTCATAACCTAGGTAGTTACATCTACAAAGGCCCTATTTCCAAAAAAGGTCACGTTCTGAGGTATCAGGAGTTAGGATTTCAACATAATGTTAACAAGAAATAATCTGTAATTCTGTAGCTTGCCCAAGTTTTGAACTGAAACTCAGAACTTCCGCCTTTTCAAAGGAACTTATTCTTTCACTTGTTGTTTTGGCAATATTAAAGCAGAGAATTACCACAGCTCATTTACCCTCTTATTTGTCGTTGAATTGAGCAGTTATTCGATGGAGTAAATAAAACCCCTGGCTACTTTATCATTCACCATACTTAATCATACAAGGTACAAGGACAGGAATTTGGAAAGGAAAACATTGTGGTCAGCCAGTTGTTTTGTCTCTCACCAAGGAAAATAAAGTGATAAAAGAATAAAAGTAAGCCTTTAACGAGTACTGACACAATAAATGTGCCTGCTGCTATTGCTGAGTGGTTGGTATGGATAACCTTGGTAATTTACTTTTAGCCTATTTCCAGTTCACCCTAGCCCATCACAGTCTCAACCACATTGAGCTCTCAAAACGCTGGATGCTTAAAAGAAAAATAAATCCTCCGAGTATGAGCATGCTCCAAAAGGAAAAGATGGAAATGGTGCTAGTGTCTGAGCTCTGTATTGCCCTACCCTTGGTCCCAGAATAGGAAATTCCTTTTATTTTTTTCTAGGATGGGATATGGTTAGAGTGACCATATAATTTATCGTAAAGCCTGGGAGGTTTTCAAGAGTGAGAGATGTGCTAAAAATCATTAAAATTATATTCTTTGAAAATACTTACTGATCATCAAATTGTTTTTATTGGTGAATCTATAGAATAGAATCACTCAAAGGCTACTTTCAAAATCTATTAAAAAAATAATGTATGTGTGAATAATAAGGCAAAATATTTAAAAACACTATAATATTTAAACACTGAATGTTTAAAAACACTATAAGCAGTCTAATTATTCCTGGTACCTGGGCATGTATCTTGATCCGTTTCTTAGCTTTATCTATCTCTGATATTGTGTCACTGTAATCTTTCTGAAGAATGTATTTTTTTCAATACGGTCTTATTATATTTTATTTTTTCATAAACTGCCGGCAACATTCTTCAAAGTTGCACTTTATAATTAATAAATTTGAAATTGTTGCTATCTTCAGTGGGCTCTTCCTGATAGACTGTAATATTTTTCATCAATAAAATAAAATAATTGCTCTATAGGTGCTGAGACACCTGGTAAAACTAGAGCAAATTCAGCTCAATGGTAAACATTCTCACTTTTTGTCCTTCAATTTTTTGTGTTTAAATGTGTAAAAAGTTCAGCGTGAATATTTTTATTTTTACAGGTACTTTTTGGAGGGGCTCTCCATTCAGAGCTCATTTATTTAACAAATATTTTTACAAGGCCAAAGCCTCATCAGTACGTTCTTTCAGTAATCCTTTTGGTTGTTTCATCAAATTTAAACATGGCAAAACTATATACCTTATCAATTTCTTTCCAATATGTTGCAGAATAAAAATTTATCCAGTTGGAAGTAAATATGCCATCAAAGTATTCTTCACTTATGAAGATGGTGTATTGTAAAAGACAACAGTAGAATTTTAAGATTAAATCAATTCCATTTGAGCTTTCCTAGATTTCTTCCTTACCTTGGAAGGAAAAACATTTTAATGTCTTCATATTTGCAAGCTCTGACTTTGTTGCAATTTGTAAACATTCTGTTAAGTTTTTTATTGAAGCATAATTGATGTACAATATTTAAAGTTTTTTATTAAAATATTTTAATTGATTTTGACAAAATATATATAAAATATAGAGGACTTATTTACAAAGGGTCAGTATCATTGTAGTATACATAGTTTGAATTATAAAATGGTTTTATAAAAGCTCAAAGCTTTCTAAAATCCAGTTGATGGTGAGCAGCAAAAAATATATATTGCCATGCTGAAGTTTATTTGTTTTCATTCGGCATGAGTTTAATCACAAAAATTTGTACTTCAGTTACAATTTGTATATAAAAGAGAAGCAATACAGCTTCTATTTTGATGGGTAGAACTGTAGGTTATTTGGAGGCAATTATGAATTACTTGTGCAACATAACTAATTCCAAGAACATCTCTGCTCCGTAGGTTTCTTAATTTAGTAAAAACATTGTTTTTGCCATGCTACGCTACACTAAAATTTGTGCTTACATCATCCCTGCCAAAATACTTTTTTTTCCTCAAATGAACTTTTGAGCTGCGTTTATAGTAATATTTGCAAAAATGTCAGATGTTTCACTTTCAACAGAAGAAATTTCAAGAAGCTTTACTTGGATACTATGAATTGGATGAAAAAAAGAGAACCATTATGGAACTAAGTTGATTGATTTTTCTATTTGAAGCACCTGATAATTCGGATATAAAACTAGTGTCATTTGTGTGCAAAGCTTTTCTTCTGCTAATGGAGCCAACACATTGACAGCCATTACTTATTTTTTATATGCACAAGAATATTTGAAACAGAAAATGGAGAAACTTAATTTTTGATTTTGAAAAGTCACGACTTACCTAGTGGTATGTAAATATACTTTACGTAGCTGTATTTGTTGAATCAACTTTTCAGATCTTAAGAGTACTACTAACCTTTGAGAAGACTTCATGTGCTTTATATCAGGACTGCTTAGACTCCATTTTTTGCATCAATTTCTCATATATCTAATCTACAATTTCTCATATTTGCCATTGAACCCTCCCTCTCAAGGCCTGGCAGCTTTGTGCATCTTGCAGACTTCTCCATAGGTCGTGGGAGTTGTCCATCCACTGACTAACCATTGCCAGCAGCAGCATGAGATGCTTCTCCCCCCGCCGACACCTTGGCTAGAAGGAGGTACCAGTTCCTGGTTGCTAGTGGCAGAGCACACCTTGTTTTATCAGTGGGCACACTGCTGAAACCCTGAAACAGGATTGTCTGGAAAGGGTCAGAAAAGGAGATGAGATATCACTGCTTTCAGATTTAACCAAATGTTAAAAGTGCTTATGAATTTTTGTTTTATCTCTGTATTAAATCATCATTCAGATTTCACACCTGTTAGAGTGAGAACTAGAGTGCACATGTGTCTCACACACTAGACTGGTCCGTGGCAGAAGCTGGAAGCACAAAGTGGAAATCTATTGTACCCATTTCAACTTGCAAAAATTACAGCTATTAAGGATAATACTTTTGTTCTAAGATGAAAACTCTGGAATAAACTCTAAATCAGACTGGAAACAGACATAAACAGGGAAATGGGTATATAGCTGCCCTACATATAACAGACTTGAGGTAATGGCTCCTAGCATGACTGTGTAATTTAGCTTAATTTGGATCTGGGACCTGGTGGTAGAGTTTTGCCAAGGACACCATACTTATAGGGTAAATGCAAACTGTACACTGCAGCGCCAGTCTGGGACTTGGGATGAGATCATTCATAGTCACCTCCAACTGGTAGTGTGTTGCTAAGTGCTTAACAACTGGCTGGGGCAAGGGAGAGGGGAGAGAGGGAGGAGGGAAACCCTGATTTGTAGTATTTGATGATTTCTGTGGTGTAAATACTCTCACCACTGTTGATTGCAAGCTCCCAATTTGACAGCTGCCAAACTTGGAGTTGGAAAGGGATGTATACAGTTGGCCAGTGCACTTGGTTGTGTTCTGGTTCACCAGCCGGGAAGCTCTCTGAACCCTGTTTTTTTGTTTTCTTTAATGGAGGCTTCATTACAAAGGCACAGTCGATTAAATCATTGGCCATTGGTGATTGATTCAGCCCTTCTCCCCTCCCAGGAGGTCAGGCGGGTGAGCTGAAATTTCAACCCTGTAATCGCAAGGTTGGCTCTTCAGCCTCCATCCTTAGAATTGTGCTGAGGGTCACCTCATTAACCTAACAACAGACACCTTTACTGCTCTCATGCTTAAGAAATCCCAAGAGTTTTAGGAGCTCTGTGCCAGGAACTCAGACAAAGACCAAATATATATTTCTTCTTATAAATCACAATATCACACATACCATTTATATTCATGATATATACTGAGCCCAAATATACTATCTAAACCTTGAGCAATTTGCATAACCCTGCTACCTGTGTGACCCTACCCTCCACCCTGGTGAACACTGAGGGAAGAAAAAACCTTGTAGATTAAGATTCCTTTAGCATCCCCTTTTAAATGCCCTATCTTACCAAATTATATGACAAACTGATTTTTAAGAAATACTGTATACAAATTGTAAGACCTGAACTATATAAACTGCAGAACACTTAAGTTTGCTGTGTTCTAGATACCACAGGGAAAATTTCAGTGACTTGAGGAACCTCAAGTAATAAATCCTTGATATATGTGAGTCTGTTCTTGTGTATAAAAATGGAAAACTTGTGTTTTATGCATTAGTTATGGATATTGTTCTGCAGCATTTCCTCATAAAACAGGATGTGCCTTATGCTAATTTGACATGAATATTTCAATATTATTTGGCAAAAAGAGCAGAGATATGACCCATGTCAAAAAGCACCTCAACCTTGGGGTTGCCACATTCTCCAGCAGTTTCTTTAATTACAGATTTATGAAGTGGTGTCCCAAGCAGAACAGACATTGGGTATACCAGACAGGAAGGAGGTGCTTGTAGCAACTGTGGAACACTGAAAGTAAATAAATAGATAAGCTTCCAGCACCAAAACAAAAAGGGCTTCAGGGCTCCATTATATGCAGCTGTGACAAGTCAGTATTCAATCTTAAAAACTAATGGAAACTGAAGTCAGCAAAGGTGAGCTGCTCATAAAACACTGAGGGACATTTATTGATGGGTGTTACTGGGACACTCAGTCATGAAGAGAATAGAAATGAATCAAAGTCCTACTCCAGGAATTTTTCCTGACCTTTGCTATTTAGGAACTGCCCAACCTCTGTTGTAGATGTTCATTTTTCTTTCCCATTCTCGAGTTAGTTTTATAGTACTCCTATTTGATGTATAGTGTAGTACCCTTTATGTATATAAGGGAGGCTTCTGACAGCTTCATATATACAAGAGATTCTTCCATGGAGAAATGATTTATTGTAATGGTTTTTATGTTGTTAGAGCTAGAACTGAGACTATGCTTTTGATCTACTCTGTAACTCTGTGAAGATAATTCTTTCTTCAAATGTCAGAAATCTTTGCCGGCAGCAGGACCTGCCCCTCCCCAGATTTATTTTTGCTTTAGTGTATTCTATGAGAAGGAGGGAAAAGGGCCTACTTTTATTGCCCCTTAAACCTCCCCTGTTGATAAATTGTAATTTCTCTCTTTCCCTGGGAACAGAGCCTCTTGCAGTGTATTATTGGCAATTTAAATGGGTGGGGGAGCATATCTTTTCCGAATCTATAAAGTCTGCATGGCTGTTTTAGAGGTTATGTAACAGGTGATTACTGACTCAGAGGTATTATCTTCTTGTTCATGGAAGGTCACTTTTGCAATACAATAACATCAAAATTGCTTAAAGGGAAGTTAAGGGAAATGTTGAATATGTAACAGATGGGACACAGAAACTTTAAGTGAGCTTCATTTGAAGTACAAAGACTAATAAACTTTTTATTTTTCTGCCTCTTCCAGATGTCCCACAGAAACAGAGGGGGGCTACAGTGAGAGAGGGACCAAGATTTAGGGGAATATATGCAGAGCTGAGCCTGATTTCAAATGTGTTGTTTCTTACAGCTTGTTTTGCTAACTCCATGCCTCCTCAAGTTGACTGATAGAGCTCATTGCATAAAATTCCAAAGATGTCTTTTTTCTGCAGCAAAATGTCCTAAAGGAAGTTCAACTCAATTGCCTTCCTCTGAAAAAGACACTGAACCAAGTGACTGTTTGATGGTTCTGGAAAGAAATATTTGTTTCATTTGAAGCTTTCATTTTACCCTTAAAACCTAGGTTTGATGGTGTGAGGTATGGCATGTCTTTCTTTCTTGCTGGCTGAGTTATAGAAAGTCATTAGGTGCTCATTAGAATAACGTGAAGGCCGATAGCACCAGTTATGGAACCCATGACTCATTTTAAAATTTTATCAGTTCTCTTTTGCTTGCTGCCTAAATTGCAGTCTTTCTTATGACAGGTCGCTTGAAACTCTGAAACAATGGACATCAAAATTTATGACTTAAAAAAGTTAAGGCACTTTTCTTTTCTTTAGACCATTCCTGGTGTGATCTGATAACCAACCTCTTTACTTTGGTTTTCCCTATCAATTAATTTGGGGTATGCCTTATGCCAGTTGACTTACTGAATCCCTTCAACATTATTGCCAGGTAGACATTACTTCCATTTTACAGATGAGGAAGTTGAGGCTCAGAGAGCCAGTAAGCAATGGAGCTCAGATATGGAAGCCTATTCTTGACACTTTACTACCTTCCAGTGGTGAATGTGAGTAAGTTAAAACTGTGGAACCCTGTGAATCTGAGAAGAAGGCAAGATTTGGACAGGCCAAATTGAGGATGGGCATTGAGGTACCCATCAGAGGATACACATATCTAGAGGAGGAATAAAATGGCCATTTATTCTCACCTTAGCTATTCAAGTTAAATTGTGGGGCCACAGCTATCCCTAGGAGCAGGTGAGAGCTGATAAAATGTGAGCTTGTAAGTGGACGCCATGCATTTTCTTTGTAAACATCTTTTTCCCCTTATGATATTTTATGAGTGTGACAGCTCTTCCTCCCCAGGTTGGGAAACGCCTCTGTGGTTGTATATACTCTCTTTAGAGGAGAGTGTACCTTGATCCACAAATCCTGGATGTTAACTTGATGATTTCTATATATTTTTAAATTAATTTTTATTGGAGTGTAGTTGCTTTACAATGTTGTGTTAGTTTCTGCTGTACAGCGAAGTGAACCAGCTATACGTATACCTATATCCCCTCTTTTTTGTATTTCCTTCCGATTCAGGTCACCACAGAGCACTGAGTAGAGTTCCCTGTGCTATAGGGTAGGTTCTCATTAGTTATCTATTTTATACATACTAGTGTATGTATGTCATAGTAGTGTATATATATATATGATTTCTAGTTTAAGCAAATATCTCTAACTTGCGCAAACTATTGGAAGTAAGAAAAATAAAAACGTTTAACAAAAAACTTCATGAAACTAAAAACAAAGGAAATAAGATATTCAATATGTGAAAATACAGACCTACAATATGTCATGAGGTAAAAACTTTAATTGGTTTGTTTGGGGATTAAGTGAATGATTCAGACATTATTCCACCATTTGAAAGGTATAGAATATTCCAGACTTTTCCCCGTAACTTCCTTTTTAACCATCTTATGCCTTGGTCTTTCTGATTTGGGGATTTACAGCTACTGCATATCAATTGCCATTTATAGATGTGGCAGATGTGATTATAATGTACTCTGTGAATTAGTTCCAATTGTTTTGTTTAAAAAGCCAATTGTGATTCTGGAAACTGACTTGAGAGGAGAAAAATAAAAGGTCCATGATAAATTACTCATACCCCCTTTTGGGAAAAGGTGTCTGGTGTTAAGCCATAGGGGATGGGTTTAGTTAACATTTTCATTAATAACCTGGGAAAGGAAGTAAGCAGCATGTAAATAAATAGGGCAGATGCACCTAAGTGGGCTGATGCCAACGGAAATGGACCTTATGGAACTTTTAAATCAAGGCAAATGGGAAGAAGCATGTCTAAGAGTGATGTTCAGGGCTTCCCTGGTGGTGCAGTGGTTGAGAGTCCGCCTGCCGATGCAGGGGACGCGGGTTCGTGCCCCGGTCCGGGATGATCCCACATGCTGCGGAGTGGAGCGGCTGGGCCGCGTGAGCCATGGCCGCTGAGCCTGCGCGTCCGGAGCCTGTGCTCTGCAACGGGAGAGGCCACAACAGTGAGAGGCCCGCGTACTGCAAAAAAAAAAAAAAAAAAAAAAAAAAAGAGTAATGTTCAGATGAAATGGGTGGAGATCCTGCAGGAAATGGTTGGAAATGGTTATGACACAGGAGGTATTACGAAATGTCTCCCTTTTATTTTATTTTAAAATTTATGCCCATAGCATCTAGGGATATGTTAACTATATCTCAATATGATGCTGATTTTCTCTTTCCCAGAGTAACTAATTTTGTCAGTGACACCACCATTTCCTCAGTCACCCTGGCTCAAATCCTAGAAGCTATCCTTCACTCATTACTTTCCCTTTCTCTATATTCAAATAATAATTAACATTTATTTAACATTTACTACATGAAAACTACTATGCTAAGCAGCTTACATATATTATCTGATTTAATCCTCAGGAAAACCCTATGAAGTGACTATTGTTGCTCCCGTTCTGCAGATGAAGAAATAACAGGTTTTAAGGGGTTAAATATACTGACCAAGTTCTGATAGCTCATATAATCCAGTTTTCTGTATACCTAATGTATTGTCACCAAGCGTGGTAGATTCTTCCTTGGTGTGGTCTCTTTCAGTTCTTCCTTATTCTTCATTTGTTCATCACCCACTATTTACGGGACTGCAGTCACTTCATAACTGGTATTCCTATAATCAGTCTATCTCAGCCATATGAATTGACTATATAGCAAGGTCTACTTCAACCACATAACTACTGTAACTCCCATGTTCAAGAGTATTTACTGATTCCTTAGTGTTTACACCCCACAACTAAGGATACTTCCATAACTTTTAAAGAATGTTTCCCTATTTATTCACTATCTACCTTGTTCTAGATAAGACTTGTCTTTTTCATAAATAATACAAGATAAAATCAAATACTAAACACAGAGGTAAAAAATGGAATAGAGGGCTTCCCTGGTGGCGCAGTGGTTGAGAGTCCACCTGTCGATGCAGGGGACACGGGTTCGTGCCCCGGTCCGGGAAGATCCCACATGCCGCAAAGCGGCTGGGCCCGTGAGCCATGGCCGCTGGGCCTGCGCGTCCAGAGCCTGTGCTCCACAACGGGAGAGGCCACAACAGTGAGAGGCCCGTGTACAGCAAAAAAAAAAAAAAAAAAATGGAATAGAGAAGAAAAAAATAATCACAATGGAAAAAGTACATAAAGGCAGCTGTGTACAGGTCCCTGCATATTTGCTGCCAAAACGCAAATGGCTTCTAGATATTTACATTAAGAACTGACACTCAGGTTATAGCATCATTCGTAAAGGTGGTAATAGAAAGAGAGGACTGACTCTGATACATCTGTGATGCTTACTTCTAGGGTAGAGATGGGTGAATTTTCACCCATATGCCACCATTGGTGAGGAGTTTTCCATTTAGGTTGATATGTCTATCTTTAAAGTCTAAAGGAAACCTACCTATTTTCTGATGCTTCTGGTAGGGTTTCATTGGACTTCCTGAAAGTATTGATATTCTTTATCCCCCCAAATGGGTCAAGTAAATATCAGAAAGTTAATCAAAGAAACACCAGATCTCATAGTGAACCTCAAGACAGGAAACCAAATTCAGGTTGAAAAGACAAATTTAGGATCCTTTGAATTAGTGGACTCAACAAATCACCTGAACTTGTACTTTGTTAAATATTTCCCCCTTTAATTGGAAAGGTAAAACTTGCAAAGCAGTAAATGGGGGAGATAAATGTTTTGAAATCCAGAGATTTTATAGGGAAATGGTATTTGTTTGTTTGTTTGGCAATGCAGTACATGGGATCTTAGTTCCCTGGCCAGGGATCAGACCCGCGCCTCCTGCATTGGAAGCGCAGAGTCTTAACCCCTGGACCACCAGGGAAGCCCTGGGGAATAGTATTAAAACATCTAAAATGTCAACACATCAGTGTTTCTATTCTTGTGATTCCAATAGATCAGGAAGTGAATTTTAGTTATTATAGAACATACTCCAGATGTAAGGAAATTCATCTTTTGCATGTGCTGAATGCTACCTCTGAAAGTTGCTTCTCTGGCAAGCCAAGATCATCTTGGCCAAGGCAGAATATACCTAAACGAGTTCTGGAAATAAGTTGTCTATTGGTTTTCTGAACTGAGACTTTTTACTAAGGAAGCAGCCAATCAAGCATTTTCAAGGGCTATGGAGAATGGCATCAAGCAGTTGGCAAGTATGGTCAGAGGATCCAGTTTCTCAGGAAAGGGCTGGGGCTGTGAATGCATGAGGCAGGTTAGAAATTATAATCAATCAGGTTGTGCATCAGTGAGGGCCCATCAACGGGAAAATTCCCCTTCAGTGGCGGGTATAAGGCAGGAATTCTGATAGAAAAGAAATACATGAAATCAAGAATATTGCCATTATTATTAAGACTTAAATATTGAGTTAAATCATTTCTAGAATTGCATCCTGTTCTTCCTTGAGGAAACAGAGAAAAGATCCCTGAAGTCCAATGGCAGACATATCCTTATGCTCCAACATTTGCTCTAGAGGAAGACACTAGTCCTATGATCTGGGAGGAATTGGGCCTCACTTTTCTCATAGATTTTGATATTCTGGGTGACCTGTTTTCCCAATACAGGTCCTAGCAAATTAACAACAGTCCCTTTCTACAAAATATCCCTATTTGTGAAAATGTCAACTAAGACCAACTTTTTCTTAATAAGCATAGTGTAAAGAAGTGGGAGCCTGGGAGGTGCACTGAGAGGCTCATTGGGTGCCCTTGCTAAGATAAGAGTTGGGCCAACATGGGGATAAATCATTTGAGGCTAGCCTTCGGCCAGTCCTCCCAGTGGGTCTTATCCTGAGCTTATTGGTTGGTCAGGAGGCTTCACAGCTTGGAGGCCCCGGGCTTCACCGAAGCAGTTTAGGGCATTGCACTGTGTGTTCTTCCAAGGGAGGTTCTCGCTTACCATTATCTACTCACTTATGGCATATTCTTGACATGTTTTGCCCTAAATCTAATAAAGCTTTTTTACCCTCTCCTAGTTTCTTGCCCCGTTCACTCTTTCTGCCCATCATTTTCTGTGTATACCTCTATTCTAGCTCTCTGTACATCTCCATGAATTTAAAAAAAGACAAACAAATGTCCCTCCCCTACCCCCACCAAAGAGCAACAGCAATAATTACAGAGCCTCATATATAACCCAGATAGATCAAGGGACAAGAATCTACATAGTTCTGGACAGTTAAGTGAACTGACTGGGTAGAAATTAGAGCCCTAAGAAGTGTTACCTCATAGGTTTTTCTGTTTCTCCAGGTGAGATTTTCTGAGACTCATTGTAGATAGGACTAGGGGGTCCACGGGGTGGTAATGGGGGTGGGGAGCAGGTTGGGAGGGGTGTCTGGAGTTGAAGAGTAAGTAGAAAGTCTCTGATCTTCCCTGTGTGTGACAACAGCACTTTGGCTTTACCTCTTACGAGTCATTGTGAAAATCAATATTTAAAATATAGAAAGGTAGAAGAGGAAGAAAAGGGAACTTTTATTATTTTATGAAGAAGTGTAGATATTTAGAAGACATAATTTAAAAATTGAGAGTAAGATCAGAGAAAAAAGAAAATTAAGATAGAGGAAATAGAAGTTAAAAATAGAAAACAATGAAACTCCAAATAAAGATGAAAGGTTAAATATTAAAAAAATAATAAAAAGATAAAGTGGATGAGATTTAAAATAAATGAGAAAAGGCCATAGGCCAATGAGATAAAAGGTTAAAATCATGAAAGTAAAAGAGATAAAAGATTAAGATATAGGGGATAGGATGAAAAGTTAAAAGTACCAAAGTAGATGAGATTAAAAATTAAGCGCAGGAAATAACTAACACGCTAAAAGTAAAAAAGTGTCAGAATGAAAAGGATTTAGGGGGAATAATTCAAATGAAAATAAAAACAAAGGGCTTCCCTGGTGGCGCAGTGGTTGAGAGTCCGCCTGCTGATGCAGGGGACACGGGTTCGTGCCCCAGTGCGGGAGGATCCCAACATGCCGCGGAGTGACTGGGCCCGTGAGCCATGGCCGCTGAGCCTGTGCGTCCGGAACCTGTGCTCCGCAACAGGAGAGGCCACAACAGTGAGAGGCCCGTGTACCACAAAAAAACAAAAAGCATGTGCATTAGACAACTAGATGAGCTGAAAAAGTCAATTGTGTAAGGGCAGACAAGGACTGAGAGGCTGGCTTCTTGCAGTGAAGAGTCCACAGTGGAAGGGGAGGGCTGGCATGGGGATAGAAGGAATGTGGCTACCTTAGTCCCCTGCCATTTATCATAGCATCTCAGGCTTTTGTCTGTAATGCCAGAGCTTCTGGACAAAGGCAGTCAGACACTCTGGGATACTCAAAAACAAAAGCCAGGCTTTCCTGTGGAGAACTTTTCAGGTGAGCCAGCTGAACTCACTTGAAATGCTTTTAATTTATATAAAAAATTTTAAATATTTAAAACCCATCAGCATTTCTGTCTCTTTTAAGGTGTTTTTCCTGTCTCCATCAGTCTGTCTTGAAACACCTATGAGCTGTGAAATTCGGTGCTTGTTTACATGTTTTGATATTCTGTACTTATTTTATTTATGTATTTTAAAGTTCTTCCTAAAAGGTAAAAGATGAAGAGGACGTATAAGGGAGACTTTTAGACAGCTGTCTTATTTAAGTGTTAGATTTATGCTGTTATAACATTTCATGCTACCTTGGCTAGGAGAATTTTGTAATTGTCAATCCGTTCCCCTGCTCACTTCTTTCTCACCTTCTGAAGAAGTGTTCTTTCTTACTAGAGGAGAGTTCTCTTTTGTCAAATAGGCTTCTCCTGTGACAGGTGGAATGTGTTTACATTCAAAAGATCTGCTCATATTGAACTAATATATCTTAGTCTTCCATATTTCTAGGAGAGGGAATCTGATTAACCCCTCTTGACCCACCTCTGGCTCAGGATAGAGGAAGATGAGGGAAGCAAAGCAGTATTGAACTGAGCAGTGAAAGAGCTTGAAGAGGATGTGGGGATTATAGCAGATATGCTGTGGAGTAGCTGCAAAGGAATTTTAATATTATTTTATGGTGCTGTAGACTACATACTTGAGTCCCTTTTGTGCTTTATGAGAAATGCAGTCAAGGATTTGAGGTTGAAATTATTTTTGGTTGCTGAATTATGCTGCTTTGGATAGGCAACTAGTCTAGGAGTCAAACACCTGGATCTTGGTTTTATCAAGGTTAAAATAAGGATTCCAAATATGTAAAAGAAGCTTAGTGAAGTACAGCTTATAATAAAGTTATTTGGTAATGCAATATAGTAGAACTAATGACAGAATGTAAGAAAGAAAGGGATTAAGTCTAAACAAAGGCTTAATTTCCTTCTTCCATCTTTCTTGAATTCTCTTTGGGTATATACCATGTACAATATAATGTGTAAGTGCTATAGGGGATGCAAAAGATGAATAAGAAATTCCCTATCATTTGCTTATAATTTAATGAGAGAGATAATGTGTTAATCAGCCACCAAAGAAAAGGTATGAGGAGATAAATGTCAAAAGAAAGATTTGTTCAGAGCTATATGGGTTTATCAGAAAGGAGATATGACATTGACCTGAGTGGGTAAGAAGGCTTCAAGAGGATGTCAGTTTTTTCCCAGAATGTTATAGTCAGCAGGATTATGATCATTGGGCTTAGAATTGGCATGAGCAATAAGGCAGAGAGGAGACAAGCAAAGTTATAGAAGCAGCAAAGCTTGAATGTGGTGGCTACTTGGGGAAGAGTAGCAAATGGGGACTTCATCTAGAAGGGAGAATTAGGTTCAATAAGGCAAGTGGTCAGTTTTCCAGTAAGAGTCATTTGGGTCAAATCATGAATGGTCTTAAACATTAGGATAAGGAATTTGTACTCTCAGCCACTGGAAGTCTTTGAAGACTTGATCTGGGAAGTGACATGCTTGAAGTTATGCTTTGATATAGTGTTAGATTAAAAGAAGGATTACAAAGAAGGGGAAAAAGAAATAGCTAGGAAAAATAGGGTGATTGTGTTTAGATGGCAGGCAGGTTACCCAAATTCACTTTCTCTTAACAGAATTCCTTTGAATTGATATAAAGGGGATACTTCCGTAAGAACAATGGATAACAAAGAAGAATGCTATCAGTGGAACAGACACCTGTGAGATATTTCTGAAAGATACAAAGTAGAGTGGTCAGCTAGATGGAAAAAGGAGACCAGAGGAACTTACAACCCAAAATATAAACAGGAGATAAGATTGCTGTGTAGGTAGGAAAAATTGGGAGATGGCCACAGGTGACTGAACCAGAGTTGGGTCAAGACAGGTTAATCATGTTCCCTCTCCTAGAAATTTGGAAGTAAGACTAAGATATTTTAGTTCAATATGAGCAGATCTTTTGAGTGTAACCATAAGAGCTGTGGAGTGGCCATCTTCTACC
>NW_006795230.1:80938-106573 GCF_000442215.2 Lipotes vexillifer | reverse complement strand
AGGGAAAATCTATTTGCAGAAAGAGAAGAATGATGCAAGACAAAGTGAGAGACACTTAATTCCCTTCAGCTTTCTGGTTTGTAGTAGTGGACTGAAGCACCTGTCATTGGCTTCTTTGAGACAGCACAGTGGCCTCTTATTACCTTCCTGTTTCCACCTTAAATAAACTGAAATTATTTTATGTTACTTGCATCCAAATCTTAACTGATAAAGTGAGTACCATGAGTTCAATGCAAAGGTTAAGTGAGTGTTTTTCAAGGGGGTGGGTGTGAAATGACAGTTTTTGTGGGTTTTTTTTTTTGAAGGGGGTTGTTGGGAGATGGATCTTGCTTCATATAGTGTTGGAAGATGTTAGAAATTCAGGAGACCTTGAAAGCAACTCATTTAATTCATCATAAGTCAAATTAATATTGTCTGATTGCAGTGGAAAGGAAAAACCCATGGGAAAACACTCTGTAACCTCTTAATTAATATTGGCTCATTGACTAACAGTGTGAGGTGAATTCCAGTTCCATAGACCATAACCTCAATCAGTCCCTTGAAAAATTTTTCTGGCTTAATGTATTGCTGTTTGTTATATTGTTCCTTGAAACTGGGAACAGATTCAATATTTCCTTTCCAGCTCTTAAACTGACTCTATCTTCTGCATATATCAAATTTGTTTATTTTCCCATGTACCATTGAAATACCTAGTAACTTACAATATTTGAGTATTTGGAATATTTGTGTCCAAAGTACATACTTCAGACTGTCTCGTTCATGCTCAAATGGCACAAAAATTCTTTGTCAGACTATGTGTTCTAGTTTTTCATTTGGAAATTATGATTGTGTAGCTAAATTCACCACCGTTCAGGACAGAACAATTTTACCCTCTACCGAGCTATGACTTGTCACTTCAGCCAGTTTCTTGAAGAGAACTGGGGTCCCTAGTGAATGCTAGTTTTAAAACACCTTTTAGTCCCATGGCCCTTGAACAGCCCTGGTGTGGACAAATTTATCAGAGAGGTTTACATGACCATTTTCATAGTTCCTTTCTCATTGTCATCTCCCTCCCTCTTCTTTTTATTTTCTACTCCCAGCTTCCCTACATGTGTCCAGAGAGCTTCCCAACTTCCCAGGAGGCTCTGCACTTCAGAACTGCTCCCTATACATTGCCTTTGACTCCATAAACACTCAGGTCCCCCACCTCAGACAAAACATTTCTATTCCATGTCAAGAATGACTGAAAATATCTTAGAATATTATGCTGCTAGAAAAAACCAATATACTTTTAACAAGGAACTTTAGAGTATTAAAGGAATGACTTGTGGTGGGAATTTCAGGTCTGATGACAGGACGGTCAACATAATGGACAAAGTAATGGACTTGGCCATTGCGTGTATGACCTTCTCTTTCTCTGTGAAATGACCTTTTCCCCAAAAGTCTGCTCTGTGTCCTGGGAATGGGCCTGGCTGCCAAGCTGTATTGAGCTTGCCTGCTCCCTTGTACGCTGGTTACACCAGGTGGGCAACTGAGTCCAGTTGGTTCAATCAGAATCTCTCTCCATTTTTGGATTGGGTTGTTTGTTTTTTTAGATATTGAGCTGTATGAGTTGCTTGTATGTTTTGGAGATTAATCCTTTGTCAGTTGCTTCATTTGCAAATATTTTCTCCCATTCTGAGGGTTGTCTTTTGATCTTGTTTATGGTTTCCTTTGCTGTGCAAAACCTTTTAAGTTTCCTTAGGTCCCATTTATTTATTTTTGTTTTTATTTCCATTTCTCTAGGAGGTGGGTCAAAAAGGATCTTGCTGGGATTTATGTCATAGAGTGTTCTGCCTATGGTTTCCTCTAAGAGTTTGATGGTGTCTGGCCTTACATTTAAGTCTATAATGCATTTTGGATTTATTTTTGTGTATGGTATTAGGGAGTGTTCTAATTTCATTCTTTTACATGTAGATGTCCAGTTTTCCCAGCACCACTTATTGGAGAGGCTGTCTTTTCTCCATTGTATGTTCTTGCTTCCTTTATCAAAGATAAGGTGTCCATATGTGCATGGGTTTAATCTCTGGGCTTTCTATCCTGTTCCATTGATCTACCTTTCTGTTTTTGTGCCAGTACCATACTGTCTTGATTACTGTAGCTTTGTAGTATAGTCTGAAATCAGGGAGCCTGATTCCTCCAGCTCCGTTTTTCGTTCTCAAGATTGCTTTGGCTATTCGGGGTCTTTTGTGTTTCCATACAAATTGTGAAATTTTTTGTTCTAGTTCTGTGAAAAATGCCAGTGGTAGTTTGATAGGGATTGCATTGAATCTATAGATTGCGTTGGGTAGTAGAGTCATTTTCACAATGTTGATTCTTCCAATCCAAGAACATGGTATATCTCTCCATCTATTTGTATCATCTTTAATTTCTTTCATCAGTGTCTTATAATTTTCTGCATACAGGTCTTTTGTCTCCTTAGGTAGGTTTATTCCTAGATATTTTATTCTTTTTGTTGCAGTGGTATATGGGATTGTTTTCTTAATTTCACTTTCAGATTTTTCATCATAAGTGTATAGGAGTGCCAGAGATTTCTGTGCATTAATTTTGTATCCTGCTACTTTACCAAATTCATTGATTAGCGCTAGTAGTTTTCTGGTAGCATCTTTAGGATTCTCTATGTATAGTATCATGTCATCTGCAAACAGTGACTGTTTTACCTCTTCTCTTCCAATTTGGATTCCTTTTATTTCTTTTTCTTCTCTGATGGCTATGGCTAAAACTTCCAAAACTATGTTGAATCATAGCGGTGAGAGTGGGCAACCTTGTCTTGTTCCTGACCTTAGTGGAAATGGTTTCAGTTTTTCACCATTGAGGACGATGTTGGCTGTGGGTTTACAATGTTTATTATGTTGAGGAAAGTTCCCTCTATGCCTACTTTCTGGAGGTTTTTTTTTTTTTTTCAGGAGGGTTTTATCATAAATGGGTGTTGAATTTTGTCAAAAGCTTTCTCTGCGTCTATTGAGATGATCATCCCAATCCAAAAATGGGCAGAAAACCTAAATAGACATTTCTCCAAAGAATATATACAGATTGCCAACAAACACATGAAAGAATGTTCAACATCATTAATCATTAGAGAAATGCAAATCAAAACTACAATGAGATATCATCTCACACCGGTCAGAATGGCCATCATGAAAAAATCTACAAACAATAACTGCTGGAGAGGGTGTGGAGAAAAGGGACCCCTCTTGCACTGTTGGTGGGAGTGTAAATGGATACAGCCACTATGGAGAGCAGTATGGAGGTTTCTTAAAAAACTAAAATAGAATTCTAAAAATAGAATTACCATACAACCCAGCAATCCCACTACTGGGCATATACCCTGAGAAAACCAAAATTTAAAAAGAGTCATGTACCAAAATGTTCATTGAAGCTCTTTTTACAATAGCCAGGACATGGAAGCAACCTAAGTGTCCATCAACAGATGAATGGATAAAGAAGATATGGCACATATATACAATGGAATATTGTTCAGCCATCAAAAGGAATGAAACTCAGTTATTTGTAGTGAGGTGGATGGGCCTAGAGACTGTCATACAGAGTGAAGTAAGTCAGAAAGAGAAAAACAAATACCGTTTGCTAACACATATATATGGAATCTAAAAAAAGAGGAAAAAGAGGAACCTAGGGACAAGATGGGAATAAAGATGCAGACCTACTAGAGAATGGAGTTGAGGACACGGGGAGGGGGAAGGGTAAGCTGGGACAAAGTGAGAGAGTGGCATGGACATATATACACTACCAAACGTAAAATAGATAGCTAGTGGGAAGCAGCCGCATAGCACAGGGAGATCAGCTCTGTGCTTTGTGACCACCTAGAGGGGTGGGATAGGGAGGGTGGGAGGGAGGGAGATGCAAGAGGGAAGAGATATTTATAACTGATTCACTTTGTTATAAAGCAGAAACTGACACACCATTGTAAAGCACTTATACTCTAATAAAGATGTTAAAAAAAAAAAAAAAAGAATCTCCAGAAATTTGGAACTGGAATCGAGAGAGTTGCAAATTTATTATGTGAACTTGAAGGTGGAAAGGCAGCCATGTTTGCCAAGTGACTGATGAGATAAGAAAGCCAGTCTGAAGAGAGATGATGCAGTGCCTGAGCAGAATGAAGATAGGTTGGAGTTTTGATGGGTGAACTTGATCCTCAGGTCTTCCTGGGTTCAGCCTCCCCCTTGGCCAGTTTGATATACTTAAAAATGGTAGGAAGGGACTTCCCTGGTGGCACAGTGCTTAAGAATCTGCCTGCCATTGCAGGGGACAGGGGTTTGAGCCCTGATCCCGGGAAGATCCCACATCCGTGGAGCAACTAAGCCCGTGCGCCACAACTCCTGTGCCTGTGCTCTAGATCCCATGAGTCACAACTACTGAGCCCGCATGCCTAGATCCCGTGCTCCACAACAAGAGAAGCCACTGCAATGAGAAGCCTGTGCACCACAGCGAAGAGTAGCCCTCGCTCGCCGCAACTAGAGACAGCACGTGCGTAGCAATGAAGACCCAATGCAGCCAAAAAAAAAAAAATGGTAAGGAGAAGTTTGAGATAGAAGTCCTTAACTTCAGAATTGTTCCTCATCTTCCTCATTCTAACCATAAGACTTTGTGATGACTCCATGCCTGGACATGCTGGGTTGGGTGAACAATTTAAAGAAGAATTCTGCTTATATTAGTCAAAAACATAATGGCATGTAACTGCCTAAGAGGAAGAGAAAACAGTGTTGGATGCAAATATAGAACATTTAGGTTGGGGACTGAGATAGTGTCTTGAGAGACCTGTTGCCTGTAAAACAAAGTAAACATCCGTTGTGGAGAGGAGAGTTTCTCAGCTGGCCAGTAGTCAGTGGGTTGCAGATGTGGTACATATAGAGCCCTTCAGTCCCTGGGGGACTCCCTTTTTGGCTATGGGCAGCCTAGTCTTTTCCCAATTCACCGTACAGATAATTAACACTTTTCAAAATGTCTGTTATGATATGAAGAATGTTAGGGAGCTCTGACCCAGAGTAATCGTTAATATTTATTGAGTGTTTACTGTGTGCTTTGCATTCTTTATGTTTTTTTTTTTTACATCTTTATTGGAGTATAATTGCTTTACAATGGTGTGTTAGTTTCTGCTTTATAACAAAGTGAATCGGTTATACATATGTTCCCAAATCTCTTCCCTCTTGCGTCTCCCTCCAACCTTCCCTATCCCACCCCTCTCGGTGGTCACAGAGCACCGAGCTGATCGCCCTGTGCTATATGGCTGCTTCCCACTAGCTAGCTATTTTACGTTTGGTAGTGTATATATGTCCATGCCACTCTCTCACTTTGTCCCAGCTTACCCTTCCCCCTCCCCATATCCTCAAGTCCATGCTCTAGTAGGTCTTACCCCTAGGTTCTTCATGACATTTTTTCCCTTAAATTCCATATATATGTGTAAGCATATGGTATTTGTCTTTCTCTTTCTGACTTACTTCACTCTGTATGACAGGTACATGTAAAAGTATGAGATTAGATCACTTCCTAACACCATACACAAAAATAAGATCAAAGTGGATTAAAGACCTAAATGTAAGGCCAGAAACTATCAAACTCTTAGAGGAAAACATAGGCAGAACACTCTATGACATAAATCACAGCAAGATCCTTTTTGACCCACCTCCTAGAGAAATGGAAATAAAAACAAAAATAAACAAATGCATTCTTTATCTTATTTAAATTTCACAAGAGCTCTCTGAGATGGGTTCCCTTATTACTCCTATTTCACAGATAAGAAGAACAGGGAGTCCATAGGTCAAGTTTTTTGCACAAGCTGCACACCTGATTGAGTTATGGAGCTGGACACAAACTCAGGTAGTATAGGTAGTATGGCTGTAGACACCAGATGTTGTGCACTGAGCTGCTGCTCTATATGCCTCCCCACTGGGATCTGCTGGGAGGCATCACAGCCTATGGCTTGAAAATGGCCCCCAACACAGGAATATTATTAGTGGCTGCCTCAGTTGCTTCACTCACTTAGTGCATCGTGTCAAGACAATTGACTTACTACCTAGAGGGTAGGCTGTGCCAACGTTTAAATAGAAGAGACTCTACAAGCATTAGGTAATGAAAAAGAAAAACCGACTGATCGTTCCTCATCTGTGGCAAGATGATTACCTTGCTTCTACCTCTGTTAAATACACCATTGATAGTCAAAGCTGGGCCACTTGGTGCCAAGAAGTGCAAGTAGAGCAGCAGTTCTTCTTGTTACCAATAGCAGATGGCAGTTTGCAACAGTTGCTGATTATCTTTGTCATCAGTGAGCCTCATTAGAAAAGGAGCCATACTCTTTATAAAGGAGTGTGCCTGGCCACAGAAGCTTTTTATTGCTTTGAAGCTACTTGGACTGGCCACATTTTCTCTGGGTTCCTTTACCTTTACATAAGCCAAGAACAGGGGAAAGGAAACCCTTTCCTTACTCTCTCTCCCTCTCTCTCTCTCTCTCTCTCTCTCTCTCTCTCTCTCTCTCTCTCTCTCTCTCTCTCTCTCTTTCCCAGGATCATTTCCTGGGGGAAAATAAAATACCTTTCATAACTGGTTTGTCTTTAGGGCAAAACTGTCACAGAGATTAATATATGGTCACCTTATTTAGGATGTTTGAAATTTAAACCCTGCATATTGTCTCCTTGTTTGCTTAATCTCACCACAGACTTCTGTTTCTTGCTACCAAAGTTTCCTAACTAATAGGGTTCAGGGAAGAGAATTTGGAGCTGGGTGTTGGATAGGGGAAACTGTTTCTGTCCCTTAGATTAGGTGGTTCATCGGGTGAAGGGCTGTTGGATGCACTATTTGAAAATGGGTAACAAGATATTTCTCTCAGTCCTGGATCAAAATAAAGCCGCAGAGCTAGGGGGATGCCATCTTTGACATAAGGTTTGACATTGTATTTTCTGTTTTATTTTCCCCTGGTGCACAATGAGAGCATGTTTGATCCATGCAAGCTTTTCTACCTCTGGTTTTCATGGCTTTTCCCCCCTGTTTCAGAAAACATAGTTATTACAAAAGAAGCATAACTGCTCTAGCCTCTTCAAAATAGAATAATGACATTTTCATAACTAGTGATTGTGGGAGCAAGTGGGGGGATGTTGAGCTGGCTGAAATCCAGAAGTTTTTAAAGAACCAGAGAGAGGTCGTTCACCTTTTAAAAAGCGACAGTTGTAAAAACAAGCCAATTTTAGAATTTGTCATCTTGTGTTAACAGTGTACCCTTTTGTAGTTACTGATATCTGTCAGAGTAAATGCCAGTGGTAAAGAGCTCCACGGCAGGCTTTGCTGAGGACATAGAAGGCTTGCGTTTTAGGTCTGCGTACATTTCCTTGGCTTGCTGGAGGGAGATGTTGTGGAAAGAGCTTTGGCTGGGCATTAGGACCCTTTGTTCTGGCTATGACACTCAGTGGCTTCTTGATGTTGCAATTCATGAATCTCTCTGCTTCTCAGTCCCATCATCTGTAACACGAGTGGGTAGGACAAGGTTATCTCTAAGATCCTTTCTAGCTTGAAATTCTGTGATTCTAAGTCCTGGATAAATGCCATGAATCACAATGGTCTCTGCACTAATATTATTTTTTTCTCCCAGATTTTCTCAAGCAAATGACTGGCTCATTAAAAGTACTTGCTTAGGGCTTTCCTGGTGGCGCAATGGTTGAGAGTCCACCTGCCAATGCAGGGGACACAGGTTCGTGCCCCGGTCCGGGAAGATCCCACATGCCACGGAGCGGCTGGGCCCGTGAGCCATGGCCGCTGAGCCTGCGCGTCCGGAGCCTGTGCTCCGCAACGGGAGAGGCCACAACAGTGAGAGGCCCGCGTACCGCAAAAAAAAAAGTACTTGCTTAGTGTTTAGTCATGGTGGACAGACAGTTCGCCCGTGGCGTTTTGGAAGAAAAGCTCCAGTTTAGCTGCGTTTCCTCTCAATCTTAATTGATTGGCAGTGAGGGAGGCCCTGGCTGTAACCAGATCCACATCTTTGCATCTTTCCTTTTAGGCCAGCGTCCTTATAACCTAGTAACCTCTGAGCCAGCAACTCAGAGGAGCTTCTTTTGGTCTATCTGTGCCTGGATATAGGCCTTAAAATGATACGTTGCTGCTCAGGATAGTTACTATTAGATCTGCACGTTGGGAAAGCTGCAAAGAAACAGAGACACAGTGCGGTCTGTGATGGTCAGTTTTATGTGTCAACTTGGCAAGGCTACAGTCCTCAGTTACTCAAGCAAACACCAACCTAGGGGTTGCTGTGAAGGTATTTTGTAGATATGATTAATGTTCATAATCAGTTGGCTTGAAATAATTTGGGTTTATAATTTGTGTGGGCTTAATTCAATTAGTTGAAAGGCCTTAAGGGCAAAACTGAGATTTCCTGGAGGAAGAAATTCCTCCCATGGGCTGCAGCTTCAGCCTGTGCCTGAGAGTTCCAGCTTGCCTTTCCTGATGGCCTTCCCTATAGAGTTCAGACTTGCTATCCAGCCCCCACATTGCTATAAATCAACTCCTTGCAATGGATCTCTTAATACTATCTCCTATGGGTCTGTTTCTTTGGTAGAACCTAGACTAAAACAGACCTCAAGGCCTGCATTTAATAGAGAAGGAAACTGGGGTTCAATCCCCAGGGTTCATTCATGGGCGAGCCAGCTGCCTTGACTCCTATAGGCATAGGAACTTCCCATAGCACCACATTTCAGTTGCCTAGAATCCAGTTCTATGGACACAAGGGCATAGGCATAATACATAAAGGACTCCTGCCTCCTCACCCTGTGTATTCAGGTATGTCCATCATGACTGGGTTGATATGTTCATGGACTAAATGAGGAAGTTTGTCCTTGTGTTCATATGAATCCCAAGGTAAGAACTCACGCCTGTTCTAGTGTTTGACGACCTCCTCTATATTGCGATTTGGTGTATTTTTATTAAATTGTCAAGTGTGTACATCTGGTATCCTAGCTGGATTAGAAGTTTTTGAACAGCAGGGAGCATGAAAAATGTTGTTTTAGCACAGTGCTTGCATCATGATGTCTCTCAGGAAACAGTGATTAACTGATGGAAAGAACAGTGTAGCCCCCCTGATGACGAATTTCCCTCCTTGGGCAGCAGTGTAGTGGAGGGGTTGAGAGAGTGTACTACCCTCCTTTCCATCAGAGAGACAGTAGCTCTGCTCCTTATTAGCTATGTTAACTTTTTTAAACAATTTTTTTTTTTTTTGGCGGTACGCAGGCCTCTCACTGTTGTGGCCTCTCCCGTTGCTGAGCACGGGCTCTGGATGCGCAGGTTCAGCGGCCATGGCTCACGGGCCCAGCCGCTCTGCGGCATGTGGGATCTTCCCGGACCGGGGCACGAACCCGTGTCCCCTGCATCGGCAGGCGGACTCTCAACCACTGCGCCACCAGGGAAGCCCCAATTTTTTTTTACATTTTAATATTTATTTGGTTGTGCCGGGTCTTAGTTGCAGCAGGTGGGCTCCTTAGTTGCGGCTCACCAGCTTCTTAGTTGCAGCACATGGGCTCGTTAGTTGGGGCACTCGAACTCTTAGTAGCAGCATGCATGTGGGATCTAGTTCCCTGACCAGGGATCGAACCCTGGCCCCCTGCATTGGGAGTGCAGCGTCTTAACCACTGCGCCAGGGAAGTCTCTAGCTATGTTAACTTTAGGTCAAGTTTCCTAATCTCTCTAAGCCTCAGGTCCTCATCTCTAAAATAAGGAAAATCATAGTGTTATTGTGGGCATAAAATTAGATAATCTATGTAATGCATCTGGCACAAAAAATGTCCCATACATATATCAGCATTATTATCATCATCATTATTATTATCCCCTTTATTCCTCTGGTCAAGTCCCTGGTTGATATAGTGGCTGGTCAGGTTTGGGAGTGATCTTGTGGAGACAGCAGTAAGTAGTGGCTTGAAGCAAGATCTTATTTCCCTGCCCAGGCATTGGACCTGGGTAGCCTGGTTGAAAACCAGGACTCCTAGGCACTAGACCAGCAAGGGCTAGAGGCTAGAAGCAATGTTCCCCTGGCTCTTGACCCGTTTGAAAGCAAGAATGTTTCAAGGAGGCAAAAACTGTAAAAACAGGTACAAAGTTTATTATCAGACACAGCAAAACCTGTGGGAGAGCACACAGAGAAAGAATTTATTTAGTTAAGGCAGAAGCAAGGCAGAGATATACACCCAGAGAGAAAGGGTGTGGGCATCCTCCCTAATGAGCACACCAGAGAGGTGATCAGATCTCTTATATTGGGCAGTTCTTCTGGGTCTTTGTTTACCTTTGCCCAATAACGTCACTTCTTTTTCCACACCTGACCTGTCCTAGGGCCCTCCCTGATATGCATGCGCATCATTTAGCCAAGATGGATTCCAGCGCAGAGGCCTATAGGAAGGTTGACAACACTTGTTATGGGGTGGTGCCCCCTCCCTTTTGACCATCAAGAAGACTTTCTGCACATATGTAGTCAGGGAGGTCTCCTTGACCTCAAGAATGAGAAATACATGGTCTCTTTATCTTTTATCCGAGCAGAACTCAGCTCCTCTCTGCCCTTGCCATTATCTTTATCTTGGAGTATCTGTCCATAGGGGACAGATTCCAGCCGCTCAGCCTGGGGCCCATCTACCTGCTGCCTCAGGAGGACCTGGGTTATCTCAAGGCAGTGAGGAGGGCAGCAGAGGGGTTTGTTGCTATGGGGAATGGAGGGTGGTGAGTTGCCTGGCTGAGGTTGAATCCAGAACTGAGGACAGTTCATTTGGCTCCATAGTCCTCAGTCCCCCATCTGCAAAAGTGCTCCTGGGGTGTAGACGATGCAGCTGGCCTCTGAGCCTCCCTCACATAAGCCCAGAGGGGCTACAGGTACTGATACTGGTTTCTCAGGGCATTTTATTAGCAGGAAGCAAACCTTGTGTATTTTCAGGAGCAGTAAGTAAACAGTGCATTCCCCTGCAGGATAACTAGAAAACCAAAGAGCTTGTGCAGTGAGATAAAGAAGGGAGCCAGTTGTTCATAATACATTCAGAACAGCCATTTGATGGATGTCCCCTGAAGGGCCCTGGAGGTGTGTGTGTTGTGGGGGGGCACTGCAGGTGAAACAGCCCCCCTGGCTTTGGCAAAAAGGGTAGCCTTCAGGCAAAAGGAACTACCCGGCCCTTGGTTCCTTCTGCCAGTGCTGCTCAGAGATGAGGTCTCTGCCCAATTAGGCAGCCTCTGTGGAGACTGCTTTCATCAAGCCTTGTTAAGAGGGAAAATAACAGAATGTTCTCACTGCTTTCACATTTATTTTGAAGCTTGCAGTTATCTGCCAGAGGAAATGTTTGTCTTTCCCCTGAGCTGGTAGTTGAGCCCTGGAATTAACAGGTGATGTTTCTCCAAATACTGCTCAGTTCAACACTATTGTTCGTCCCTTTCCTTGCTAGGGATTAATGGCCAGGAAAATGAAGACTCTTCATAGGGAACTTGGGCATAAAGTAAAGTGTTTGGTAAGAAAACTCTCAGATCCCATCCAGAGATTAAAGACTCAGGGCTTTGCACACTGACTCCCGAACACCTGTTCAATCCACTGGGAGCTGGTGACAGAGATGGAAAACTACTGCATTAACAACCTTAAATGCTGTTTTTGTTATGTAACTCTCTCCCTCAAAATCCTTATTGGCTCTCTACTTCTTACCATATGTTACTGAATTCCTTTGCCTAGATTTCAAGATTGTTCATAATCTGGCCTCACGCTACCTGGTCAGCAACTACTTGCAGAATGATGAATGAGGTAATTCACGGAACACACTTAAGCACAATATCTAGCATGTGGTGGGAAATAATTAGGTTTTATTAATATTGTTTTATTTGCAAAAGCTATTACTTTTATCTGTGCAGCATCCATCCATTATCCTCCTTCTTCTAGTAACAGTATCCCTACCTTAAGGAGGAATCTCTTCCCTTTTCCCATCAAGTGTTATAGGAGAACTGGCCAACCATATTACTCCATCTCACATCTCCCTGGCTGCAGAGCTTGGGCTGCAAATGGACATGTGACTTAGACTGGTTTAAAAAAAAAAAATCCTTCCCTGGTATTTTTCAGGCAGGAGCTGGAAGCAAAGCTCCTTTTTTCCCTCTAGATATAAAGTTGTTAAGATACAAGCCCAGAGCTGTCTGTGGCCATATTTTTACCTCACAGGGACAGGTGACCTAAGAAACAAAAGTCAAAAATTAGGAACACCCCTCCCCAAAGATGTGTGTGTGTGTGTGTGCGCGTGTGCGTGTGCGTGTGTGTAAAGAGAGAGAGATGAAGAAAGAGGAAATATTAAAGTCCCTGATTCTGATAGTTCCTAAGTCCATCCCTACTCGTAAATTTCTTTGGCTTGGCTATGTGAGCCTATAATTGTTCCCTTTTGTGTTTCACGAATTCGAGGTGACTTTTAATCTGCTGGCACTTGGGATATAAGGATAAATGAAGCACAGCCCCTGCCCTCAAGTAATTCCATTTTATGGAGAAGGCAGAAGCATAAATAGCATAAGCAGTCACAATTTCAGTAACAAAAGTTTGTCCTGGACAGCGAGTTGCACCATGAAAGCCACTGTCCTAACCTGGTCACCACCTCTGGGCTATTAGTTCTAGTCTGTGATGGTTCCTGAGTTGCCTGGTGTCTGAGTATGTGACTGTAAGGAATGTCAGCTAGCATTTATTTTGTTGTGTCCCTATGCCACCTGGAATTCCCTGTGGCATAAGACATTTTAATAAATGATGAAGACTTTGCAGATAGCACAGGGCTTTCTTTCTGGGAGTAAGAGTAGCTGAGTGACCCTCAAAAGAAGTTCTGTAATAGAGGTTCTTAACTTAAAGTCCATAGACCCTGGGAGGCATCCACAGATAGGTTTAAGAGAATTACCTTCTGTAGCATCATGCATAATTTCTAGGTCACATGATGTTTTTGGAGGTGTGGGGAGAGAGTCTATAGTTTCTAAAACCTTCTCAAAGGGATCCCTGAGCCAAAAAAATGCTCTATAAGGAGGTCATGTAGAAGAACTCCCAAAATGCACTGAAGTGACTGGGGGGGAAGAATGCAAAAAGAATTTTGAAGGCTGCCTCAGAGATCTGGAGCATAGAAGGAATTCCTCCCGGCAACTCTAAAGAATGGTGACAACCCAGTTATCCCAGAGTCACAAAGACATGCATCTCTTCAAAAGGAACATCCCAGGACATTCAACCAAAGACCTCTCCCAGTTTCAAGGGATGGAGAAGGATCATCCTTAGATTTCCAGTAAGGTGAATAATGGGCTTAAAATACCATAGATGACAATGTTTCTGCCTGGAGTGACCTCTGGATATCCACATGACTTCATTACTTCCTTTAGTACACTATGCAGGTGTCCCCTCTTATTAGTGAGGCTTTCTGTCTATATTTTGCTTAAATTTCTACACTATTTAAAATGGCATGATCATGCCCCTACCCCTGACATTTGTCATTCCCTTATCCAGCTTTATTCATCATCTAGCATGTATCATGCACTGGGGTGTCATTTATTTGTGTAATTTAGTTACATATTTATTTATATTTGTTTTCTATCTCCCTCGGCGGAATGTAAGCTCTGTAAGAAAATGAGCTACGGTAGACTTGTTCATATGTGTGTCTGCAGCACTGAGAACAGTTCCAGGCACAGAATACCTGTTGAATGAATGAATGCATAAGAGAATGTCTTCCCTTTGTTCTTACACCTCTCGAAGTATTAACTGTTCTCTCTGCTCCTTGTAAAGACAGAATAACATGAAACTTAAAAGCATAGGCCATGGTATCAGTTCAGACTGAATCCAAGCTTTGCCCTGAAAAATATCTTTATTGGTAACAGTTACAGTGATACTTGAGATGAAGAAGGCTTGCTCTCTTGAGAGGTATGGAAACCATGCACACTAGTCTCTTTGACTCAGTTTTACAGATATGGAGGGTCTTTAATGGGTTAAGAATGGATCTCAGCTTCTACTCTGAGCTCTGCCACACACTTGCTGAGAAACATAGGCCAAATTACTTGACTTCTCAAGCCCTGGTTTCTTCATCTTTCAAACAGCACCTCCCTCATTATCTCTGTGAGTTTGTGCTTAGTAAAGGTTAGCGGTTATTGGACCATGCACACAGAATACCCAATAAGTTAACTGCTATCATGGAGCCTTTTCTGACTACTCTAGTACCTTTCTGTCCTCTCTTATGGTATTTATGATTTCTGTCTCATCCACACTGTGGCTGTGTTGATCAGTGTGTGTGTGTCTGTGTGTCTGTGTGTGTGTGCGTGTCTGTGTGTATGTGCGTGTGTCTGTGTGTATGTGCTGTATTTTCTCAAATAGATTAAATTCCCTGAAAGCTTGCACTTAACTTTTGATCTTTCAGAGGGCACAGTCCGTCATCGAGCAGACCCCTTAGTTCTTGGTGACTTACTGGAATGGAGAGTGCTGTCCTCCCTGATTACTTATAATTTCCCCTCTGTCCTATTCTGTTGACTTTAAAGAAAGGGCTCTCTTACACTTTCTCCTCCCTTAATGCTTAGAGAAGACCTTTATGCACAGAGGGAGCTCCAGATAAGCCAAATGAATGCCTCTTTGTTTGCTAATACCTTATGATGAAGTAACTAATCCACCAATCTATTTCCTCTAGATTCAAGGTCCAGCTAAAATGGCTGTAGAGCAAAGAGCTCATCTCTGTGATCTTTTCAGAAGGAAGAATTTCATTACAACCTTTAGTGAAACCTGACCTCTTTCTTTCTTGGCTTTTCCATCTATAAAATGGGGACCATAATGATCCTAGGTAAGTTTGTAAGAAGACTGGGACAGTTTCTACCAATCACTTCTGGCCATGTCATCATGTGAGAGAGCCCAGTTCTCAGGGTTAGCAACGTGGAGCATTGCTGCCAGTCTACTTCAGGGCTTGCCTTCACTTCCAGTTTAGTCGCTTTGAAATATGTCAATGACTGAAGATTTCTAGGTGAAAATCCCACAGAGTTTCATGCCCAATACTTTATTTTTGCCAGGTCCTTGAGAAATGATTTCTTTAGCTCTCAGCTCTGATATCATATCTGACCTCCCAATTAAGTCATGTGCCCTATTACACACAGTCAGGGTGCCTTTGTAGTTCTCATCAGAGTTTGGAAATAGTAATTGATTTGTGTGTTTATCTGGTTATGGTCTGCTTTCTCCATTACACTGTGAGCTCAACCAGCTCAGGGGTGATTCTGCTCAGTGGTGTCTGGTACGTAGTAGTCATTCACTACAGTTTTGTTCAACAGTAAATCAGTGAAGAGAAATGTTCTTTGTTGGTGACGAAATAGAGAAGAGCCTGATTCTTCTGAAACCAGGAAAGGACTGGTGGTTTTACTCCATACTTCCTTGGAAGGCCTGTCTTCTCATTTATAATCAGGGAGACAGGCCAGCAGATAACTATTGAATGCAGCTGGTCTGAAACTCAGGGAAACAACGTCTTGCTGACACATGTCTCTAAGCTCTTGGTAATGCTTAAGTCCATGCATTAAACTTCATCACTAGTGTCTGATGAGAAAAGCAGTGATTTGGATCAAAACAGGAAAGGAGTCAGGGGGCAGCTTCTAGAATGTGAAGGAAATTACATAGCTCTTCCGTTAGGACTGCTATGTCTAAACAGGCTGCAATGCAGACCACTGTCACATAGAACAGTTTCACTATTGGACAATCACAAATACCTGTGGTGTCCAGAGGAAACACGCATCTCCTTTTCTCATTGACTTCCTTTTAGTCCTTATAAATTGTACCTCATAAGGGTGTCTGGGGGTCTCATCTCGCTCATCTCCCCTTTGTCTTCTCTTCTTACATACTTTCTATTCTCATATACTTTCTATTCCTCAGCTGCCCCTGAGGGGCTGAGCTCTTTCCTGGATTGTTCCAACCCCCTTGAGATTCTGGGTATGTTTCTTCACTTGATTCTGAAGGACTCCACTCGTTCAGGTCTCTAATGAGTGCTGCTATATAGTTCCTTCAGATTCTTCAGGGTGGAGCAGCCTCAAGACAAAAAAAAAAAAAAAAAGCCTTTGTTTTGCTAATTTCGACCCCTTCCCTAACATCATTTTGTTGAAATATTCTGCAAGCAAAGTCTGTGTCTCTTTACTCTGCCTACCAGCTGGAGGATATGTACTTAGAATAGTGTTTCCCAAGATGTGTTTTGTGGAATATCAATTTTAGGATGTATTTATTTATTCATTCATCAACACATAATTAACATTTACTATGTGCTGGGTTCTGTGCTAACCACTGTGGATAAAAGGGTGGGAAAAAAACAGTCATGGTCCCCCCTCTTGTGGAGCTCACCATTTAATGAGGAGACAGCTATTAATAAAGTGATCAGACAATTATATGTGAAATTTTCATATGAGATAAATTTCATACATGAAAAGTGCTATGAGAGCATATCGTCGAGGGTAGGGGTTGGCACCTTTTTTTCTGTAAGGGGGCAGACAGTAAATCTTTTTGGTTCTGTGGGCCAAATGGTCTTTAATCCAGCTAGGAAATTCTGCTGTTGCAGTTGAAAGCAGTCACAGACAGCAGGTAAACAAATGAGCATGGCTGTGTCCCAGGACAATTTTAGGGATACTGAAATTTGAATCTCATGTAATTTTTATATGTCACAAAATATTATTCTTCACTTGATATTTTTCAACCACTTAAAAATGTAAAAAGTATTCTTAGCTTGTGGGCTACACAAACCAGGCATTTGGCTCATGGGCAATAAGGAGTTTGTCAACCCTTCCTCTAGGGGTTAGGGAAGGCTTTCCTGAAGAAGAGGTGTTTGATGTGAGATCTGAAATCTGAGTAGGATATCTGGGTAGGGTGGGGAATGTGGTGGTGGTGTTAATGGTGGTGGAGGCTAGTGGCTAGAACCACTTCAGTTTGTCAATTGTGTGGCAAGTAAAAGGGAATCTATGATGATAAAAGGGAAACATCAACCCTTTAACAATTCTGAAAAGTTACAGCAGTAAAAGAAATGTATTTGATTTTGCTTAAACCAATGTTTCCTAAACCTCTTTGTCCTTAGAAACCTTCTTGGGCTGGGTACCTACTAACATGCAGGGAACACATTTTTGGAAATGCAAGTCTAGGGTGTCCTTGGCCATAAAGGAACTCCAGAATATATGGAGCACTTTTCACCAAGAAATTTATCCATGCAAATGACCCTAGAGTCCATACAGTACTTTCATGTGGATATTTCTGAGAATTTGTGTCTCTTTACTGAGGGATCTTTTAGGTTAGAATTTGACATAACTGTTTTTGCAAACAGCTTAAGTGTGAACTTGCCTGGGGGCAATGGGTTGGACAGTAAGCTCCCAGAGGTCCCTGTCTGCCATTCAACGATGGCATTATAACTGCAAGAGAATTGAATGTATTTTACCAAATGCTCAGTGGGGAAAACAATAACAATAGATATTTAGCTGATGATGACATACAGCTCCTCTGGAGAGCTGTGAGTCCTGTTGATTCTCACTTCATAAAAGGCTTATTTGAAAACTCTAATCCCTGTAAGATTTGCCAAGTGCTGTCCCATTCATGTGGTTTCTCCCAGAGCACCCAAGTGAAAAGTGGAAAAACTTGTGCTACATCTATATGTCCCCAAATATCTAGACATTTGAGTTTAGACTGGATATTTAGATAGTAGTTGAATTTTTCATCATTTATCCAGTTATTTTGACTACACGTGTCCTCTCCTAAAATGTGCACATGGATGGTTTGCTCTTGTTTTTTGAACTCAGGGCAATGTCCTCCATCTAATTTTTTTTTTTTTTTCCAAACTTCTTTATTGGGGTATAATTGCTTTACAATGGTGTGTTAGTTTCTGCTTTATAACAAAGTGAATCAGTTATACATATACATATGTTCCCATATCTCTTCCCTCTTGCGTCTCCCTCCCTCCCACCCTCCATATCCCACCCCACCAGGCGGTCACAAAGCACCGAGCCGATATCCCTGTGCCATGCGGCTGCTTCCCACTAGCTATCTACCTTACGTTTGTTAGTGTAGATATGTCCATGCCTCTCTCTCGCCCTGTCACAGCTCACCCTTACCCCTCCCCATATCCTCAAGTCTGTTCTCCAGTAGGTCTGTGTCTTTATTCCTGTCTTAGCCCTAGGTTCTTCATGACATTTTTTTCCCTTCAATTCCATATATATGTGTTAGCATACGGTATTTGTCTTTCTCTTTCTGACTTACTTCACTCTGTATGACAGACTCTAGGTCTATCCACCTCATTACAAATAGCTCAATTTCGTTTCTTTTTATGGCTGAGTAATATTCCATTGTATATATGTGCCACATCTTCTTTATCCATTCATCCGACGACGGGCACTTAGGTTGTTTCCATCTCCGGGCTATTGTAAATAGAGCTGCAATGAACATTTTGGTACATGACTCTTTCTGAATTCTGGTTTCCTCAGGGTATATACCTAGTAGTGGGATTGCTGGGTCATATGGTAGTTCTATTTGTAGTTTTTTAAGGAACCTCCATACTGTTCTCCATAGTGGCTGAACCAATTCACATTCCCACCAGCAGTGCAAGAGTGTTCCCTTTTCTCCACACCCTCTCCAGCATTTATTGTTTCTAGATTTTTTGATGATGGCCATTCTGACTGGTGTGAGATGATATCTCATTGTAGTTTTGATTTGCATTTCTCTAATGATTAATGATGTTGAGCATTCTTTCATGTGTTTGTTGGCAGTCTGTATATCTTCTTTGGAGAAATGTCTATTTAGGTCTTCTGCCCATTTTTGGATTGGGTTGTTTATTTTTTTGTTATTGAGCTGCATGAGCTGCCTGTAAATTTTAGAGATTAATCCTTTGTCAGTTGATTCATTTGCAAATATTTTCTCCCATTCTGAGGGCTGTCTTTTGGTCTTGTTTATGGTTTCCTTTGCTGTGCAAAAGCTTTGAAGTTTCATTAGGTCCCATTTGTTTATTTTTGTTTTTATCTCCATTACTCTAGGAGATGGGTCAAGAAGGATCTTGCTGTGATTTATGTCATAGAGTGTTCTGCCTATGTTTTCCTCTAAGAGTTTGATAGTTTCTGGCCTTACATTTAGGTCTTTAATCCATTTTGAGCTTATTTTTGTGTATGGTGTTAGGGAGTGATCTAATCTCATACTTTTACATGTACCTATCCAATTTTCCCAGCACCACTTATTGAAGAGGCTGTCCTTTCTCCACTGTATATTCCTGCCACCTTTATCAAAGATAAGGTGACCATATGTGCATGGGTTTATCTCTGGGCTTTCTATCCTATTCCATTGATCTATCTTTCTGTTTTTGTGCCAGTACCATACTGTCTTGATTACTGTAGCTTTGTAGTATAGTCTGAAGTCAGGCAGCCTGATTCCTCCAGCTCCATTTTTTGTTCTCAAGATTGCTTTGGCTATTCGGGGTCTTTTGTGTTTCCATACAAATTGTGAAATTTTTTGTTCTAGTTCTGTGAAAAATGCCAGTGGTAGTTTGATAGGGATTGCATTGAATCTATAGATTGCTTTGGGTAGTAGAGTCATTTTCACAATGTTGATTCTTCCAATCCAAGAACATGGTATATCTCTCCATCTGTTTGTATCATCTTTAATTTCTTTCATCAGTGTCTTATAATTTTCTGCATACAGGTCTTTTGTCTCCTTAGGTAGGTTTATTCCTAGATATTTTATTCTTTTTGTTGCAATGGTAAATGGGAGTGTTTTCTTGATTTCACTTTCAGATTTTTCATCATTAGTATATAGGAATGCCAGAGATTTCTGTGCATTAATTTTGTATCCTGCTACTTTACCAAATTCATTGATTAGCTCTAGTAGTTTTCTGGTAGCATCTTTAGGATTCTCTATGTATAGTATCGTGTCATCTGCAAATAGTGACAGCTTTACTTCTTCTTTTCCGATTTGGATTCCTTTTGTTTCCCTTTCTTCTCTGATTGCTGTGGCTAAAACTTCCAAAACTATGTTGAATAATAGTGGTGAGAGTGGGCAACCTTGTCTTGTTCCTGATCTTAGTGGAAATGTTTTCAGTTTTTCACCATTGAGGATGATGTTGGCTGTGGGCCTGTCACATATGGCCTTTATTATGTTGAGGAAAGTTCCCTCTATGCCTACTTTCTGCAGGGTTTTTATCGTAAATGGGTGTTGAATTTTGTCAAAAGCTTTCTCTGCATCTATTGAGATGATCATATGGTTTTTCTCCTTCAATTTGTTAATATGGTTTATCACATTGATAGATTTGCGTATATTGAAGAATCCTTGCATTCCTGGAATAAACCCCACTTGATCATGGTGTATCTCCAACTAATTTTTAAAAATTCTTTTCCTTACTATAGCCAGAGAGGATTCTGATGAGCACTTTTCTATTGGCACTTGTCAAACTACATTCACCTCTTGGTCTGGGATTGCTTTCCTGTGGCAGCTACATACTGGGGTTCAGGGCAGGTTGAAATAAGTCTTAGGTGTTGGCTTGTCTAGGAAGCCAGTTAACACCATGAAATGGAAAATTCAAGGGAAACAGCCAAGGCTACAACCAAGTAACTGAGTTTACTCTCTTTACTGCCTGAGTCTCTTTCTCTTATTTCTGTCTGTGTCTTTTTAATTGCCACACCTCAGCCTTGGATCAAAACAAGAGAAAAATTAATATACAATTAGAGTCTCTGCTCCTTGGTGCAGGGCTGTTGCCGAGGTAAAATGATTTGGACGACTCTGCAGTACTTTTCCGTTACACTGTAGAGGAAGCAGCATTCATTATGTATCAGAGCAATTTGCTGTAAATGGTGTCTTTATCTCATTTCCTCTAGCCGAGTTTAAATCCTCAGTCGGCATCCATGTACATCTTCAAGCCATAGAACATTAAAGCTGAAGGGGACTTAGAGGTTATCAGGCTGGGCTTTCTTGTTCTCAGAAGAGGAAACTGAGGTCCTGACACAGTGGCAGAGCCAAGCCTAACTCCCACCTCCCAGCCCCTACTGTGGGGTTCTTTCTGGTCCAGCTTCTGTTTGCCACCCAGCAGCTGACATGCTTCTTAACATATTGCTGATGTCCTCTTTTGATTTAATGTTCACAAGGACCCTACAAGACTTAACTTTAAGAAATAAAAGGGTCTCCCTCCCAACAGAATAAAGCAGTCTTATTCTTCCTTCCATGTAGACGGAGAGATGTGCTTCTTTTTATGGGAAGCAGAAATAGGACATGCCGTTTGACTAAGTGGAGAGAAGAGTGTGGGAGAGGGGACGGGGAGTCTTTTACAGGTGCCAGATATACAGAGTCTCATAAACACACTGAGCACGGGTAGTAAAGAAGCTGCTTTTGCTCTCTGTGTATATATGGCTGGAGGGAAAGGTAACCAGTAAGGGATTTATGTGGACTGGTTTTGGAGCTTCTTTACAAGCTTGTTTACAGGGCATCTGTGTAAGGAAAGGCAGCAGCAGGTAGGGCTACGTCAGTTGGAAAGGAACAGCTTAGTTTAGGCTCTTCTTAAAAAATTTAATTGAGAAGAGGGTAAAGCACTTAATTTTTATGAGCTTTCGCTTACTGAGTCAGTTTTAGTTTGAGGGAGTTGCTGCTCAATTATCACAAAGCACTTGTGAGCATACTCGTATATGGCATGCCGTCGGAAACTTTGGGGCATAGGTAAAACAAACCCCTATCTCCAGGTAGCTTAAATTATTGATTTTTTTTTTTGCCACGCCGCA
This sequence comes from Lipotes vexillifer, assembly GCF_000442215.2. NCBI lineage: Eukaryota > Metazoa > Chordata > Mammalia > Artiodactyla > Lipotidae > Lipotes > Lipotes vexillifer. The sequence continues at coordinate 84,859 of NW_006795230.1, read as the reverse complement.
TGGCATGTGGGATCTTAGTTCCCCAACCAGGGCTCGAACCCGCGCCCCTTGCATTGGGAGTATGGAGTCTTAACCACTGGACTACCATGGAAGTCCCAATTGGTGGTTATTGAACATGGACTTATGCATAGGGTTGCCAGATAAAATACAAGATACCAAGGTAAACAACAAATAATTTTTTTTATTATAGGCGTGTCCCAAATATTTCATGGGGGATGTTGGATGTCCTGGATTATTATTTGCTAAAATCTGGCAATTTATTCATGGATGGGTAACTGGAAGTTTTTGATGAGGTTCAAAGATTTTATTGAGATTAAGACTGGAATGGATCTTTGAGATAGTTCTAAGCCCTTTATTTTAGATGAAGAGAACTTAGGCTTAGAGAAGATAAGTGAGCTGCCCTGGTTCACGTAGCTGGCAAGTGGCTGAGTTTGGCTTTCTGTCTTCTAATTCTTAGTTTAATGTTGCACACTGATTTAATTAGTAGAATGAGCATCGTGGGTTGGTATGTTCAAGAAAGCTCCAGAAAGGAAGTGAGAGTAGGGCTGTGTTTTGAATGAAGGTAGAATGGTTTGGGGAAGGCATTCTGATGGAAAGGCAAAAGTAAGCAAAAGTAGGAATACATTTTTATTTAATAAAGGGATGGAAAAGATGTCACTGTGGGACATAGATCAGTCATTGGACCAATGGATTCATGTGGGTGAGAAATGAAAAGGGAATATTGAAGAGGTAGATGAGACAGGAGTTAGATTTTATTGCACCTTGGCTACAAGTTTAAGGATTTGGGCATTATTTGAATGTCATAAGGAGGGGATACTAAAGGTATTTGAGTGGACAAGTCAGCTCTATGTCAGTGGCCAAAACAGTTTTGGAAGAAAGAGAGCTGTTTTAAGAATTTGAATACCAATTTTTAAAAGTCCCTAGGGTTAATTTACCACTCAGGTAGCTAGAATGATCACCCACACATTTTTCGCTTCTCCTGGGGAGGAAGAATAGCAACATCCTAGTTCCCTTTAGAAAAATGAGCTAACAGTGGTGCGTGATGGAAATTTCCCACTGTGATTATAATCCCACTTCTGGTGGGGGGAGGCTGAAATTGAGAACTTCTGGCCATGTTGTATGTGTGTGTGTGTATGTATCAACTAAAGTAACCACTTGAAGCTTGCAAAGCAGCATGATCCAAGGGACAGATATAAATCCTTGCTACGAAGAAATTACGTGAATTCAGTACCAAAGGAATATCTCAGTGATTGCTCTGGTGAACAAGTGTCCGAAATTCTTGGAGTAAAGATACTGGTGGGGAGAAATTAGACTTAATGGACAGGGTTTGGGAAGTCCATTGGCAGGAACCACACAAAAAGTCAGTGATGCTTGGGTAAGTCTGATTGACATAGTAGCCAGGAAATAGGTCTTCTGTACTTGTAGGTTGGAGTTCATTAGGTTTGGAAGAGTAGGGGAATCCCCTGTAAAATGGCACACAAACATAATTTCTTACCCAGTCCCTAAATAGTCTAAGGCTTGTCAACCTTTAGGACCAAGCTGAGGAGCAGACTGACCTAAGCAACAAGAAGCCCCTCCTTTACCCTCAAATGTCTCCCTAAGACTGGCCAAAGAGATGCAAATTATGTTGATTGAGATAAACATTAATTATTTTATCAAAGTTAAAAGATTTGACAAAGATAGATGTGCCAGGAGACATCGCTAAGGAGAATGAGTTTTCACGAAAGTTTACAGACAGAATATTCTTGCTTGCTTGAAGAGGGCAAAGGGCTGGCTATCGGCAGTTGAGCAGAGGGGATTCCAATGGGGGATCACTGGCAGTTGAGTGTGAAGTTTGGAGCTGCTTACTCTGATGATGTCACAATTTTCCTATTTTGGACACTATTTCCCATCATCGTTGTGGTACTGAAACAGTAGATGGTCTCTGTTTTCAGTGCCGTTCAAATCTGTGGGAACTGTGCTCTGAGGTTAAACTTTGCATTCCCAGATGAACTATTTTCTCTGTGGAAGAGTCCTGAATGGGGTGGTGAAGACCCTGTTGGGAACCAGGGATGTGAAGGGCTTCACCCATTGAACAGCTTGTGATCTACTCTATAAAATAGTTGCCTCTTCTTAGTATCGGATCTGACATTAAGGGGTAAACATAATACACCCCATTGCTGAGACACATCCCAAACCAAACTTCTGAGAGTCGGCATCTGCATGTAATTACTTAGGGCACATAATTCTTTTATGGGACCTCACTTAGTAAAGCATGGACATTTACATTCACACCTCATTAGGTTGCTTGTGACTTTGATTTGAACATTTTATGTGGGATTGTTTTTAATGTTTGGAGGCACTATAAACCCACAGTCATGCTCAACTGCCACAGACTGTAGAAAGGAAAACCATATAACTGGTTTGTTTTGCTTCCTAGGAGGAGTTTTATAAAGTAAGGGCTGAACTGACCCATGAATATTCTAAGGGGGAATTTTTTTCTTTTTCTTTCTGAGCCCAGGGCTTATGGAGTTATTGTGATCAAAAGTAAAGTTAACTTGAAACTCTAATGGAGAGAGAATGAATTTAAACATGAGTTTTGAATTGTTATAAAAATCATAAAATAACAGATCTTTAAACCAGATGCTTAATTTTAAAATAGCAAACATTGCAGACTTTCTGGAGACTGTCAATGGTTTGAAAACCCAATTCAGTCTCTTCCCTTGGGCTCTCAGACTGCCTGGTAATGAGCGCTGTCGGTCTTAAGCAAGGCAGTCGCTACCAGCAGTACATTTGGAAGTGCACCATCTAATGAAATTTTTCTTCTTTTAGGAAAACAGACACATTTTGCAATTTATTCATGGTGCCAGGTGTTCCTTAGCTGTGCACTTCGGGGCTTGAGTTAAGTGCCTTCAGTTTTCCTTTTTCACGGGAAAACTATAAAATGAGAGGTTTGCTGTTGTGCTCTGCTTGAGGAAGGCTGTTCCTCCTTGAGCGTCTGCAGGCAGTTTGATATGAAGTTCAAATGTAATCTCAAGGAGACCTTTCCTTGCCTTGTTACTCAGTGTCAGTCTTGGTAGTATGGGTTGTATGTGGAACAGGTGCAAATTGTAGTCGATTTTCAACATGTAGTAGAAAAGACCAGTTAATCCCTTGCAACCTTGGAAATGTTTGTGAGATTTCATTAGTGTCTGGATAATCATATGGTTGGAGATGTACTTGGACAAATGCTCCACAAAGCTTCTTGTGTAAAAGCGGTTCTTTTGGGACAGTTTTTACTAAGGTAATTTACTCATAGGGTGGTTATTAAGAAAATGAGAAAAAGGCATTGGAGAAAGCGATGTTAACACAAGGATCCGTCTCCTTTATGCTAGACTGAAACATCAGTGGTCAGACCATGAGACACTGAGAGAAGGAGTAAAAGGTGGAGTCTCTTCTTCTGTCCTCTTTCCCCATTTGACCTGCAGCGCAGGCCCTGCCCTCTGCCCAGGTCTGCCCTATGGAGCGGTCTTCAGCTGCATTCTTGCCTTTTATTGCTCTCATGCCCTCCTTGTCTTGCTCTGTATCTGGTTCCTTTAGCTCCTAGATCTGCAAATAATCCTCTGACAATTCTAATTTTTTTACCGTTTCCACAACTCTAGCTAGCTATCCCAGTCAACCCTAATGATTTCCTCCCCATAGGACTAGTTACTGTCCAGGAAACTTCTGGAAGACTGGACATGTCCCCCAGACTTTGGAGCTTCCCAGAACTCAATCTAGAGATTACAGCTGAGACTTGCACCCTTTTATTGCAGGTTATTTTTTCCCTTAGAAATGTAGCTACTTCAGTGAGGGATTGCTATGGTCTGAATGTCTGTGTTCCTCCCAAATTCATATGTTGAAATCCTAATCCCCAAAGATGATGGTATAAGGAGGTGGGGCCTTGCGGGGGGGGGGGGGGGG